>NW_027648678.1:0-60524 GCF_051294905.1 Botryllus schlosseri | reverse complement strand
TTCCGAGGGCCTACAGTTACAACTCTGCTAACCAGATTGTAGCAATTCAAAAAGTTATCATCGAATGAGCCTATCGGCGTATTCTGGCTATTGTAGTTTAGGAGGATATTGGGCAAATTGTAGCCATTGGGGGGGTATGAAAAATTATGAAAAGTTCAATTCACGCAAGATTTCTCTATGTTCCCGAGGGTCTACAGTTACAACTCTGAGCTACCAAGTTGTAGCAATTCAAAAGTTACATCGAATTGAGCCTATCGCGTATTCCTGGATATTGTAGTTTAGAGATATTGGCAGATTTAGCCATTTTGGGGGTATGAAATTTATGAAAAGTTCAATTCCACCAAGATTTCTCTATGCTCCCGAGGGCCTACAGTTACAACTCTGCTACCAGAATTGTAGCAATTCAAAAGTTACATCGAATGAGCCTATCGGCGTATTCCTGGCTATAGTAGTTTAGGAGATATTGGCAGATTTAGCCATTTTGGGGGGTATGAAAATTTATGAAAAGTTCAATTCCACCAAGATTTCTCTATGTTCCCGAGGGCCTACAGTTACAACTCTGCTACCAAGATTGTAGCAATTCAAAAGTTACATCGAATGAGCCTATCGGCGTATTCCTGGCTATTGTAGTTTAGGAGATATTGGCAGATTTAGCCATTTTGGGGGGTATGAAAATTTATGAAAAGTTCAATTCCACCAAAGATTTCTCTATGTTCCCGAGGGCCTACAGTTACAACTCTGCTACCAGATTGTAGCAATTCAAAAGTTACATCGAATGAGCCTATCGGCGTATTCCTGGCTTATTGTAGTTTAGGAGATATTGGCAAATTAGCCATTTTGGGGGGTATGAAAATTTATGAAAGTTCAATTCCACCAAGATTTCTCTATGTTCCCGAGGGCCTACAGTTACAACTCTGCTACCAGATTGTAGCAATTCAAAAGTTACATCGAATGAGCCTATCGGCGTATTCCTGGCTATTGTAGTTTAGGAGATATTGGCAGATTTAGCCATTTTGGGGGGTATGAAAATTTATGAAAAGTTCAATTCCACCAAGATTTCTCTATGTTCCCGAGAGCCTACAGTTACAACTCTGCTACCAGATTGTAGCAATTCAAAAGTTACATCGAATGAGCCTATCGGCGTATTCCTGGCTATTGTAGTTTAGGAGATATTGGCAGATTTAGCCATTTTGGGGGGTATGAAAATTTATGAAAAGTTCAATTCCACCAAGATTTCTCTATGTTCCGAGGGCCTACAGTTACAACTCTGCTAACAGATTGTAGCAATTCAAAAGTTACATCGAATGAGCCTATCGGCGTATTCCTGGCTATTGTAGTTTAGGAGATATTGGCAGAGTTAGCCATTTTGGGGGGTATGAAAATTTATGAAAAGTTCAATTCCACCAAGATTTCTCTATGTTCCCGAGGGCCTACAGTTACAACTCTGCTACCAGATTGTAGCAATTCAAAAGTTACATCGAATGAGCCTATCGCGTATTCCTGGCTATTGTAGTTTAGGAGATATTGGCAGATTTAGCCATTTTGGGGGGTATGAAAATTTATGAAAAGTTCAATTCCACCAAGATTTCTCTATGTTCCCGAGGCCTACAGTTACAAACTCTGCTACCAGATTGTAGCAATTCAAAAAGTTACATCGAATGAGCCTATCGGCGTATTCCTTGATATTGTAGTTTAGGAGATATTGGCAGATTTAGCCATTTTGGGGGGTATGAAAATTTATGAAAAGTTCAATTCCACCAAGATTTCTCTATGTTCCCGAGGGCCTACAGTTACAACTCTGCTACCAGATTGTAGCAATTCCAAAGTTACATCGAATGAGCCTATCGGCGTATTCCTGGCTATTGTAGTTTAGGAGATATTGGCAGATTTAGCCATTTTGGGGGGTATGAAAATTATGAAAAGTTCAATTCCACCAAGATTTCTCTATGTTCCCGAGGGCCTACAGTTACAACTCTGCTACCAGATTGTGGCAATTCAAAGTTACATCGAATGAGCTATCGGCGTATTCCTGGCTATTGTAGTTTAGGAGATATTGGCAGATTTAGCATTTTTGGGGGGGTATGAAAATTTATGAAAAGTTCAATTCCACCAAGATTTCTCTATGTTCCCGAGGGCCTACAGTTACAACTCTGCTACCAGATTGTAGCAATTCAAAGTTACATCGAATGAGCCTATCGGCGTATTCCTGGCTATTGTAGTTTAGGAGATATTGGCAGATTTAGCCATTTTGGGGGGTATGAAAATTTATGAAAAGTTCAATTCCACCAAGATTTCTCTATGTTCCGAGGGCCTACAGTTACAACTCTGCTACCAGATTGTAGCAATTCAAAGTTACATCGAATGAGCCTATCGGCGTATTCCTGGCTATTGTAGTTTAGGAGATATTGGCAGATTTAGCCATTTTGGGGGGTATGAAAATTTATGAAAAGTTCAATTCCACCAAGATTTCTCTATGTTCCCGAGAGCCTACAGTTACAACTCTGCTACCAGATTGTAGGCAATTCAAAAGTTACATCGAATGAGCCTATCGGCGTATTCCTGGCTATTGTAGTTTAGGAGATATTGGCAGATTTAGCCATTTTGGGGGGTATGAAAATTTATGAAAAGTTCAATTCACCAAGATTTCTCTATGTTCCCGAGGGCCTACAGTTACAACTCTGCTACCAGATTGTAGCAATTCAAAAGTTACATCGAATGAGCCTATCGGCGTATTCCTGGCTATTGTAGTTTAGGAGATATTGGCAGAGTTAGCCATTTTGGGGGGTATGAAAATTTATGAAAAGTTCAATTCCACCAAGATTTCTCTATGTTCCCGAGGGCCTACAGTTACAACTCTGCTACCAGATTGTAGCAATTCAAAGTTACATCGAATGAGCCTATCGGCGTATTCCTGGCTATTGTAGTTTAGGAGATATTGGCAGATTTAGCCATTTTGGGGGTATGAAAATTTATGAAAAGTTCAATTCCACCAAGATTTCTCTATGTTCCGAGGGCCTACAGTTACAACTCTGCTACCAGATTGTAGCAATTCAAAAGTTACATCGAATGAGCCTATCGGCGTATTCCTGGCTATTGTAGTTTAGGAGATATTGGCAGATTTAGCCATTTTGGGGGGTATGAAAATTTATGAAAAGTTCAATTCACCAAGATTTCTCTATGTTCCCGAGGGCCTACAGTTTACAACTCTGCTACCAGATTGTAGCAATTCCAAAGTTACATCGAATGAGCCTATCGGCGTATTCTGGCTATTGTAGTTTAGGAGATATTGGCAGATTTAGCCATTTTGGGGGGTATGAAATTTATGAAAAGTTCAATTCCCACCAAGATTTCTCTATGTTCCCGAGGGCCTACAGTTACAACTCTGCTACCAGATTGTAGCAATTCAAAAGTTACATCGAATGAGCCTATCGGCGTATTCCTGGCTATTGTAGTTTAGGAGATATTGGCAGATTTAGCCATTTTGGGGGGTATGAAAATTTATGAAAAGTTCAATTCCACCAAGATTTCTCTATGTTCCCGAGGGCCTACAGTTACAACTCTGCTACCAGATTGTAGCAATTCCAAAGTTACATCGAATGAGCCTATCGGCGTATTCCTGGCTATTGTAGTTTAGGAGATATTGGCAGATTTAGCCATTTTGGGGGTATGAAATTTATGAAAAGTTCAATCCACCAAGATTTCTCTATGTTCCCGAGGGCCTACAGTTACAACTCTGCTACCAGATTGTAGCAATTCAAAAGTTACATCGAATGAGCCTATCGGCGTATTCCTGGCTATTGTAGTTTAGGAGATATTGGCAGATTTAGCCATTTTGGGGGGTATGAAAATTTATGAAAAGTTCAATTCCACCAAGATTTCTCTATGTTCCGAGGGCCTACAGTTACAACTCTGCTACCAGATTGTAGCAATTCAAAAGTTACATCGAATGAGCCTATCGGCGTATTCCTGGCTATTGTAGTTTAGGAGATATTGGCAGATTTAGCCATTTTGGGGGTATGAAAATTTATGAAAAGTTCAATTCCACCAAGATTTCTCTATGTTCCCGAGGGCCTACAGTTACAACTCTGCTACCAGATTGTAGCAATTCAAAAGTTACATCGATGAGCCTATCGGCGTATTCCTGGCTATTGTAGTTTAGGAGATATTGGCAGATTTAGCCATTCTTGGGGGGTATGAAAATTTATGAAAAGTTCAATTCCACCAAGATTTCTTTATGTTCCCGAGGGCCTACAGTTACAACTCTGCTACCAGATTGTAGCAATTCAAAAGTTATATCGAATGAGCCTATCGGCGTATTCCTGGCTATTGTAGTTTAGAGATATTGGCAGATTTAGCCATTTTGGGGGTATGAAAAATTTATGAAAAGTTCAATTCCACCAAGATTTCTCTATGTTCCCGAGGGCCTACAGTTACAACTCTGCTACCAGATTGTAGCAATTCAAAAGTTACATCGAATGAGCCTATCGCGTATTCCTGGCTATTGTAGTTTAGGAGATATTGGCAGATTTAGCCATTTTGGGGGGTATTAAAATTTATGAAAAGTTCAATTCCACCAAGATTTCTCTATGTTCCCGAGGCCTACAGTTACAACTCTGCTACCAGATTGTAGCAATTCAAAAGTTACATCGAATGAGCCTATCGGCGTATTCCTGGCTATTGTAGTTTAGAAGATATTGGCAGATTTAGCCATTTTGGGGGGTATGAAAATTTATGAAAAGTTCAATTCCACCAAAATTTCTCTATGTTCCCGAGGGCCTACAGTTACAACTCTGCTACCAGATTGTAGCAATTCAAAAGTTACATCGAATGAGCCTGTCGCCGTATTCCTGGCTATAGTAGTTTAGGAGATATTGGCAGATTTAGCCATTTTGGGGGGTATGAAAATTTACGAAAAGTTAATTCCACCAAGATTTCTCTATGTTCCCGAGGGCCTACAGTTACAACTCTGCTACCAGATTGTAGCAATTCAAAAGTTATATCGAATGAGCCTATCGGCGTATTCCTGGCTATTGTAGTTTAGGAGATATTGGCAGATTTAGCCATTTTGGGGGGTATGAAAATTTATGAAAAGTTCAATTCCACCAAGATTTCTCTATGTTCCCGAGAGCCTACAGTACAACTCTGCTACCAGATTGTAGCAATTCAAAAGGTACATCGAATGAGCCTATCGGCGTATTCCTGGCTGTTGTAGTTTAGGAGATATTGCAGAGTTAGCCATTTTGGGGGGTATGAAAAATTTATGAAAAGTTCAATTCCACCAAAGATTTCTCTATGTTCCCGAGGGCCTACAGTTACAACTCTGCTACCAGATTGTAGCAATTCAAAAGTTACATCGAATGAGCCTATCGGCGTATTCCTGGCTATTGTAGTTTAGGAGATATTGGCAAATTTAGCCATTTTGGGGGGTATGAAAATTTATGAAAAGTTCAATTCCACCAAGATTTCTCTATGTTCCCGAGGGCCTACAGTTACAACTCTGCTACCAGATTGTAGCAATTCAAAAGTTACATCGAATGAGCCTATCGGCGTATTCCTGGATATTGTAGTTTAGGAGATATTGGCAGATTTAGCCATTTTGGGGGGTATGAAAATTTATGAAAAGTTCAATTCCACCAAGATTTCTCTATGTTCCCGAGGGCCTACAGTTACAACTCTGCTACCAGATTGTAGCAATTCAAAAGTTACATCGAATGAGCCTATCGGCGTATTCCTGGCTATAGTAGTTTAGGAGATATTGGCAGATTTAGCCATTTTGGGGGGTATGAAAATTTATGAAAAGTTCAATTCCACCAAGATTTCTCTATGTTCCCGAGGGCCTACAGTTACAACTCTGCTACCAGATTGTAGCAATTCAAAAGTTACATCGAATGAGCCTATCGGCGTATTCCTGGCTATTGTAGTTTAGGAGATATTGGCAGATTTAGCCATTTTGGGGGGTATGAAAATTTATGAAAAGTTCAATTCCACCAAGATTTCTCTATGTTCCCGAGGGCCTACAGTTACAACTCTGCTACCAGATTGTAGCAATTCAAAAGTTACATCGAATGAGCCTATCGGCGTATTCCTGGCTATTGTAGTTTAGGAGATATTGGCAGATTTAGCCATTTTGGGGGGTATGAAAATTTATGAAAAGTTCAATTCCACCAAGATTTCTCTATGTTCCCGAGGGCCTACAGTTACAACTCTGCTACCAGATTGTAGCAATTCCAAAGTTACATCGAATGAGCCTATCGGCGTATTCCTGGCTATTGTAGTTTAGGAGATATTGGCAGATTTAGCCATTTTGGGGGGTATGAAAATTTATGAAAAGTTCAATTCCACCAAGATTTCTCTATGTTCCCGAGGGCCTACAGTTACAACTCGCTACCAGATTGTAGCAATTCAAAAGTTACATCGAATGAGCCTATCGGCGTATTCCTGGCTATTGTAGTTTAGGAGATATTGGCAGATTTAGCCATTTTGGGGGGTATGAAAATTTATGAAAAGTTCAATTCCACCAAGATTTCTCTATGTTCCCGAGAGCCTACAGTTACAACTCTGCTACCAGATTGTAGCAATTCAAAAGTTACATCGAATGAGCCTATCGGCGTATTCCTGGCTATTGTAGTTTAGGAGATATTGGCAGATTTAGCCATTTTGGGGGGTATGAAAATTTATGAAAAGTTCAATTCCACCAAGATTTCTCTATGTTCCCGAGGGCCTACAGTTACAACTCTGCTAACAGATTGTAGCAATTCAAAAGTTACATCGAATGAGCCTATCGGCGTATTCCTGGCTGTTGTAGTTTAGGAGATATTGGCAGAGTTAGCCATTTTGGGGGGTATGAAAATTTATGAAAAGTTCAATTCCACCAAGATTTCTCTATGTTCCCGAGGGCCTACAGTTACAACTCTGCTACCAGATTGTAGCAATTCAAAAGTTACATCGAATGAGCCTATCGCGTATTCCTGGCTATTGTAGTTTAGGAGATATTGGCAGATTTAGCCATTTTGGGGGGTATGAAAATTTATGAAAAGTTCAATTCCACCAAGATTTCTCTATGTTCCCGAGGGCCTACAGTTACAACTCTGCTACCAGATTGTAGCAATTCAAAAGTTACATCGAATGAGCCTATCGGCGTATTCCTTGATATTGTAGTTTAGGAGATATTGGCAGATTTAGCCATTTTGGGGGGTATGAAAATTTATGAAAAGTTCAATTCCACCAAGATTTCTCTATGTTCCCGAGGGCCTACAGTTACAACTCTGCTACCAGATTGTAGCAATTCCAAAGTTACATCGAATGAGCCTATCGGCGTATTCCTGGCTATTGTAGTTTAGGAGATATTGGCAGATTTAGCCATTTTGGGGGGTATGAAAATTTATGAAAAGTTCAATTCCACCAAGATTTCTCTATGTTCCCGAGGGCCTACAGTTACAACTCTGCTACCAGATTGTAGCAATTCAAAAGTTACATCGAATGAGCCTATCGGCGTATTCCTGGCTATTGTAGTTTAGGAGATATTGGCAGATTTAGCCATTTTGGGGGGTATGAAAATTTATGAAAAGTTCAATTCCACCAAGATTTCTCTATGTTCCCGAGGGCCTACAGTTACAACTTTGCTACCAGATTGTAGCAATTCCAAAGTTACATCGAATGAGCCTATCGGCGTATTCCTGGCTATTGTAGTTTAGGAGATATTGGCAGATTTAGCCATTTTGGGGGGTATGAAAATTTATGAAAAGTTCAATTCCACCAAGATTTCTCTATGTTCCCGAGGGCCTACAGTTACAACTCTGCTACCAGATTGTAGCAATTCAAAAGTTACATCGAATGAGCCTATCGGCGTATTCCTGGCTATTGTAGTTTAGGAGATATTGGCAGATTTAGCCATTTTGGGGGGTATGAAAATTTATGAAAAGTTCAATTCCACCAAGATTTCTCTATGTTCCCGAGGGCCTACAGTTACAACTCTGCTACCAGATTGTAGCAATTCAAAAGTTACATCGAATGAGCCTATCGGCGTATTCCTGGCTATTGTAGTTTAGGAGATATTGGCAGATTTAGCCATTTTGGGGGGTATGAAAATTTATGAAAAGTTCAATTCCACCAAGATTTCTCTATGTTCCCGAGGGCCTACAGTTACAACTCTGCTACCAGATTGTAGCAATTCAAAAGTTACATCGAATGAGCCTATCGGCGTATTCCTGGCTATTGTAGTTTAGGAGATATTGGCAGATTTAGCCATTCTGGGGGGTATGAAAATTTATGAAAAGTTCAATTCCACCAAGATTTCTTTATGTTCCCGAGGGCCTACAGTTACAACTCTGCTACCAGATTGTAGCAATTCAAAAGTTATATCGAATGAGCCTATCGGCGTATTCCTGGCTATTGTAGTTTAGGAGATATTGGCAGATTTAGCCATTTTGGGGGTATGAAAATTTATGAAAAGTTCAATTCCACCAAGATTTCTCTATGTTCCCGAGGGCCTACAGTTACAACTCTGCTACCAGATTGTAGCAATTCAAAAGTTACATCGAATGAGCCTATCGGCGTATTCCTGGCTATTGTAGTTTAGGAGATATTGGCAGATTTAGCCATTTTGGGGGGTATTAAAATTTATGAAAAGTTCAATTCCACCAAGATTTCTCTATGTTCCCGAGGGCCTACAGTTACAACTCTGCTACCAGATTGTAGCAATTCAAAAGTTACATCGAATGAGCCTATCGGCGTATTCCTGGCTATTGTAGTTTAGAAGATATTGGCAGATTTAGCCATTTTGGGGGGTATGAAAATTTATGAAAAGTTCAATTCCACCAAGATTTCTCTATGTTCCCGAGGGCCTACAGTTACAACTCTGCTACCAGATTGTAGCAATTCAAAAGTTACATCGAATGAGCCTGTCGCCGTATTCCTGGCTATAGTAGTTAGGAGATATTGGCAGATTTAGCCATTTTGGGGGGTATGAAAATTTACGAAAAGTTTAATTCCACCAAGATTTCTCTATGTTCCCGAGGGCCTACAGTTACAACTCTGCTACCAGATTGTAGCAATTCAAAAGTTATATCGAATGAGCCTATCGGCGTATTCCTGGCTATTGTAGTTTAGGAGATATTGGCAGATTTAGCCATTTTGGGGGGTATGAAAATTTATGAAAAGTTCAATTCCACCAAGATTTCTCTATGTTCCCGAGAGCCTACAGTTACAACTCTGCTACCAGATTGTAGCAATTCAAAAGGTACATCGAATGAGCCTATCGGCGTATTCCTGGCTGTTGTAGTTTAGGAGATATTGGCAGAGTTAGCCATTTTGGGGGGTATGAAAATTTATGAAAAGTTCAATTCCACCAAGATTTCTCTATGTTCCCGAGGGCCTACAGTTACAACTCTGCTACCAGATTGTAGCAATTCAAAAGTTACATCGAATGAGCCTATCGGCGTATTCCTGGCTATTGTAGTTTAGGAGATATTGGCAAATTTAGCCATTTTGGGGGGTATGAAAATTTATGAAAAGTTCAATTCCACCAAGATTTCTCTATGTTCCCGAGGGCCTACAGTTACAACTCTGCTACCAGATTGTAGCAATTCAAAAGTTACATCGAATGAGCCTATCGGCGTATTCCTGGATATTGTAGTTTAGGAGATATTGGCAGATTTAGCCATTTTGGGGGGTATGAAAATTTATGAAAAGTTCAATTCCACCAAGATTTCTCTATGTTCCCGAGGGCCTACAGTTACAACTCTGCTACCAGATTGTAGCAATTCAAAAGTTACATCGAATGAGCCTATCGGCGTATTCCTGGCTATAGTAGTTTAGGAGATATTGGCAGATTTAGCCATTTTGGGGGGTATGAAAATTTATGAAAAGTTCAATTCCACCAAGATTTCTCTATGTTCCCGAGGGCCTACAGTTACAACTCTGCTACCAGATTGTAGCAATTCAAAAGTTACATCGAATGAGCCTATCGGCGTATTCCTGGCTATTGTAGTTTAGGAGATATTGGCAGATTTAGCCATTTTGGGGGGTATGAAAATTTATGAAAAGTTCAATTCCACCAAGATTTCTCTATGTTCCCGAGGGCCTACAGTTACAACTCTGCTACCAGATTGTAGCAATTCAAAAGTTACATCGAATGAGCCTATCGGCGTATTCCTGGCTATTGTAGTTTAGGAGATATTGGCAAATTTAGCCATTTTGGGGGGTATGAAAATTTATGAAAAGTTCAATTCCACCAAGATTTCTCTATGTTCCCGAGGGCCTACAGTTACAACTCTGCTACCAGATTGTAGCAATTCAAAAGTTACATCGAATGAGCCTATCGGCGTATTCCTGGCTATTGTAGTTTAGGAGATATTGGCAGATTTAGCCATTTTGGGGGGTATGAAAATTTATGAAAAGTTCAATTCCACCAAGATTTCTCTATGTTCCCGAGAGCCTACAGTTACAACTCTGCTACCAGATTGTAGCAATTCAAAAGTTACATCGAATGAGCCTATCGGCGTATTCCTGGCTATTGTAGTTTAGGAGATATTGGCAGATTTAGCCATTTTGGGGGGTATGAAAATTTATGAAAAGTTCAATTCCACCAAGATTTCTCTATGTTCCCGAGGGCCTACAGTTACAACTCTGCTACCAGATTGTAGCAATTCACAAGTTACATCGAATGAGCCTATCGGCGTATTCCTGGCTGTTGTAGTTTAGGAGATATTGGCAGAGTTAGCCATTTTGGGGGGTATGAAAATTTATGAAAAGTTCAATTCCACCAAGATTTCTCTATGTTCCCGAGGGCCTACAGTTACAACTCTGCTACCAGATTGTAGCAATTCAAAAGTTACATCGAATGAGCCTATCGCGTATTCCTGGCTATTGTAGTTTAGGAGATATTGGCAGATTTAGCCATTTTGGGGGGTATGAAAATTTATGAAAAGTTCAATTCCACCAAGATTTCTCTATGTTCCCGAGGGCCTACAGTTACAACTCTGCTACCAGATTGTAGCAATTCAAAAGTTACATCGAATGAGCCTATCGGCGTATTCCTTGATATTGTAGTTTAGGAGATATTGGCAGATTTAGCCATTTTGGGGGGTATGAAAATTTATGAAAAGTTCAATTCCACCAAGATTTCTCTATGTTCCCGAGGGCCTACAGTTACAACTCTGCTACCAGATTGTAGCAATTCCAAAGTTACATCGAATGAGCCTATCGGCGTATTCCTGGCTATTGTAGTTTAGGAGATATTGGCAGATTTAGCCATTTTGGGGGGTATGAAAATTTATGAAAAGTTCAATTCCACCAAGATTTCTCTATGTTCCCGAGGGCCTACAGTTACAACTCTGCTACCAGATTGTAGCAATTCAAAAGTTACATCGAATGAGCCTATCGGCGTATTCCTGGCTATTGTAGTTTAGGAGATATTGGCAGATTTAGCCATTTTGGGGGGTATGAAAATTTATGAAAAGTTCAATTCCACCAAGATTTCTCTATGTTCCCGAGGGCCTACAGTTACAACTCTGCTACCAGATTGTAGCAATTCCAAAGTTACATCGAATGAGCCTATCGGCGTATTCCTGGCTATTGTAGTTTAGGAGATATTGGCAGATTTAGCCATTTTGGGGGGTATGAAAATTTATGAAAAGTTCAATTCCACCAAGATTTCTCTATGTTCCCGAGGGCCTACAGTTACAACTCTGCTACCAGATTGTAGCAATTCAAAAGTTACATCGAATGAGCCTATCGGCGTATTCCTGGCTATTGTAGTTTAGGAGATATTGGCAGATTTAGCCATTTTGGGGGGTATGAAAATTTATGAAAAGTTCAATTCCACCAAGATTTCTCTATGTTCCCGAGGGCCTACAGTTACAACTCTGCTACCAGATTGTAGCAATTCAAAAGTTACATCGAATGAGCCTATCGGCGTATTCCTGGCTATTGTAGTTTAGGAGATATTGGCAGATTTAGCCATTTTGGGGGGTATGAAAATTTATGAAAAGTTCAATTCCACCAAGATTTCTCTATGTTCCCGAGGGCCTACAGTTACAACTCTGCTACCAGATTGTAGCAATTCAAAAGTTACATCGAATGAGCCTATCGGCGTATTCCTGGCTATTGTAGTTTAGGAGATATTGGCAGATTTAGCCATTTTGGGGGGTATGAAAATTTATGAAAAGTTCAATACCACCAAGATTTCTCTATGTTCCCGAGGGCCTACAGTTACAACTCTGCTACCAGATTGTAGCAATTCAAAAGTTATATCGAATGAGCCTATCGGCGTATTCCTGGCTATTGTAGTTTAGGAGATATTGGCAGATTTAGCCATTTTGGGGGGTATGAAAATTTATGAAAAGTTCAATTCCACCAAGATTTCTCTATGTTCCCGAGAGCCTACAGTTACAACTCTGCTACCAGATTGTAGCAATTCAAAAGTTACATCGAATGAGCCTATCGGCGTATTCCTGGCTGTTGTAGTTTAGGAGATATTGGCAGAGTTAGCCATTTTGGGGGGTATGAAAATTTATGAAAAGTTCAATTCCACCAAGATTTCTCTATGTTCCCGAGGGCCTACAGTTACAACTCTGCTACCAGATTGTAGCAATTCAAAAGTTACATCGAATGAGCCTATCGGCGTATTCCTGGCTATTGTAGTTTAGGAGATAGTGGCAAATTTAGCCATTTTGGGGGGTATGAAAATTTATGAAAAGTTCAATTCCACCAAGATTTCTCTATGTTCCCGAGGGCCTACAGTTACAACTCTGCTACCAGATTGTAGCAATTCAAAAGTTACATCGAATGAGCCTATCGGCGTATTCCTGGATATTGTAGTTTAGGAGATATTGGCAGATTTAGCCATTTTGGGGGGTATGAAAATTTATGAAAAGTTCAATTCCACCAAGATTTCTCTATGTTCCCGAGGGCCTACAGTTACAACTCTGCTACCAGATTGTAGCAATTCAAAAGTTACATCGAATGAGCCTATCGGCGTATTCCTGGCTATTGTAGTTTAGGAGATATTGGCAGATTTAGCCATTTTGGGGGGTATGAAAATTTATGAAAAGTTCAATTCCACCAAGATTTCTCTATGTTCCCGAGGGCCTACAGTTACAACTCTGCTACCAGATTGTAGCAATTCAAAAGTTACATCGAATGAGCCTATCGGCGTATTCCTGGCTGTTGTAGTTTAGGAGATATTGGCAGAGTTAGCCATTTTGGGGGATATGAAAATTTATGAAAAGTTCAATTCCACCAAGATTTCTCTATGTTCCCGAGGGCCTACAGTTACAACTCTGCTACCAGATTGTAGCAATTCAAAAGTTACATCGAATGAGCCTATCGGCGTATTCCTGGCTATTGTAGTTTAGGAGATATTGGCAGATTTAGCCATTTTGGGGGGTATGAAAATTTATGAAAAGTTCAATTCCACCAAGATTTCTCTATGTTCCCGAGGGCCTACAGTTACAACTCTGCTACCAGATTGTAGCAATTCCAAAGTTACATCGAATGAGCCTATCGGCGTATTCCTGGCTATTGTAGTTTAGGAGATATTGGCAGATTTAGCCATTTTGGGGGGTATGAAAATTTATGAAAAGTTCAATTCCACCAAGATTTCTCTATGTTCCCGAGGGCCTACAGTTACAACTCTGCTACCAGATTGTAGCAATTCCAAAGTTACATCGAATGAGCCTATCGGCGTATTCCTGGCTGTTGTAGTTTAGGAGATATTGGCAGAGTTAGCCATTTTGGGGGGTATGAAAATTTATGAAAAGTTCAATTCCACCAAGATTTCTCTATGTTCCCGAGGGCCTACAGTTACAACTCTGCTACCAGATTGTAGCAATTCAAAAGTTACATCGAATGAGCCTATCGCGTATTCCTGGCTATTGTAGTTTAGGAGATATTGGCAGATTTAGCCATTTTGGGGGGTATGAAAATTTATGAAAAGTTCAATTCCACCAAGATTTCTCTATGTTCCCGAGGGCCTACAGTTACAACTCTGCTACCAGATTGTAGCAATTCAAAAGTTACATCGAATGAGCCTATCGGCGTATTCCTTGATATTGTAGTTTAGGAGATATTGGCAGATTTAGCCATTTTGGGGGGTATGAAAATTTATGAAAAGTTCAATTCCACCAAGATTTCTCTATGTTCCCGAGGGCCTACAGTTACAACTCTGCTACCAGATTGTAGCAATTCCAAAGTTACATCGAATGAGCCTATCGGCGTATTCCTGGCTATTGTAGTTTAGGAGATATTGGCAGATTTAGCCATTTTGGGGGGTATGAAAATTTATGAAAAGTTCAATTCCACCAAGATTTCTCTATGTTCCCGAGGGCCTACAGTTACAACTCTGCTACCAGATTGTAGCAATTCAAAAGTTACATCGAATGAGCCTATCGGCGTATTCCTGGCTATTGTAGTTTAGGAGATATTGGCAGATTTAGCCATTTTGGGGGGTATGAAAATTTATGAAAAGTTCAATTCCACCAAGATTTCTCTATGTTCCCGAGGGCCTACAGTTACAACTCTGCTACCAGATTGTAGCAATTCCAAAGTTACATCGAATGAGCCTATCGGCGTATTCCTGGCTATTGTAGTTTAGGAGATATTGGCAGATTTAGCCATTTTGGGGGGTATGAAAATTTATGAAAAGTTCAATTCCACCAAGATTTCTCTATGTTCCCGAGGGCCTACAGTTACAACTCTGCTACCAGATTGTAGCAATTCAAAAGTTACATCGAATGAGCCTATCGGCGTATTCCTGGCTATTGTAGTTTAGGAGATATTGGCAGATTTAGCCATTTTGGGGGGTATGAAAATTTATGAAAAGTTCAATTCCACCAAGATTTCTCTATGTTCCCGAGGGCCTACAGTTACAACTCTGCTACCAGATTGTAGCAATTCAAAAGTTACATCGAATGAGCCTATCGGCGTATTCCTGGCTATTGTAGTTTAGGAGATATTGGCAGATTTAGCCATTTTGGGGGGTATGAAAATTTATGAAAAGTTCAATTCCACCAAGATTTCTCTATGTTCCCGAGGGCCTACAGTTACAACTCTGCTACCAGATTGTAGCAATTCAAAAGTTACATCGAATGAGCCTATCGGCGTATTCCTGGCTATTGTAGTTTAGGAGATATTGGCAGATTTAGCCATTTTGGGGGGTATGAAAATTTATGAAAAGTTCAATACCACCAAGATTTCTCTATGTTCCCGAGGGCCTACAGTTACAACTCTGCTACCAGATTGTAGCAATTCAAAAGTTATATCGAATGAGCCTATCGGCGTATTCCTGGCTATTGTAGTTTAGGAGATATTGGCAGATTTAGCCATTTTGGGGGGTATGAAAATTTATGAAAAGTTCAATTCCACCAAGATTTCTCTATGTTCCCGAGAGCCTACAGTTACAACTCTGCTACCAGATTGTAGCAATTCAAAAGTTACATCGAATGAGCCTATCGGCGTATTCCTGGCTGTCGTAGTTTAGGAGATATTGGCAGAGTTAGCCATTTTGGGGGGTATGAAAATTTATGAAAAGTTCAATTCCACCAAGATTTCTCTATGTTCCCGAGGGCCTACAGTTACAACTCTGCTACCAGATTGTAGCAATTCAAAAGTTACATCGAATGAGCCTATCGGCGTATTCCTGGCTATTGTAGTTTAGGAGATATTGGCAGATTTAGCCATTTTGGGGGGTATGAAAATTTATGAAAAGTTCAATTCCACCAAGATTTCTCTATGTTCCCGAGGGCCTACAGTTACAACTCTGCTACCAGATTGTAGCAATTCAAAAGTTACATCGAATGAGCCTATCGGCGTATTCCTGGCTATTGTAGTTTAGGAGATATTGGCAGATTTAGCCATTTTGGGGGGTATGAAAATTTATGAAAAGTTCAATACCACCAAGATTTCTCTATGTTCCCGAGGGCCTACAGTTACAACTCTGCTACCAGATTGTAGCAATTCAAAAGTTATATCGAATGAGCCTATCGGCGTATTCCTGGCTATTGTAGTTTAGGAGATATTGGCAGATTTAGCCATTTTGGGGGGTATGAAAATTTATGAAAAGTTCAATTCCACCAAGATTTCTCTATGTTCCTGAGAGCCTACAGTTACAACTCTGCTACCAGATTGTAGCAATTCAAAAGTTACATCGAATGAGCCTATCGGCGTATTCCTGGCTGTCGTAGTTTAGGAGATATTGGCAGAGTTAGCCATTTTGGGGGGTATGAAAATTTATGAAAAGTTCAATTCCACCAAGATTTCTCTATGTTCCCGAGGGCCTACAGTTACAACTCTGCTACCAGATTGTAGCAATTCAAAAGTTACATCGAATGAGCCTATCGGCGTATTCCTGGCTATTGTAGTTTAGGAGATAGTGGCAAATTTAGCCATTTTGGGGGGTATGAAAATTTATGAAAAGTTCAATTCCACCAAGATTTCTCTATGTTCCCGAGGGCCTACAGTTACAACTCTGCTACCAGATTGTAGCAATTCAAAAGTTACATCGAATGAGCCTATCGGCGTATTCCTGGATATTGTAGTTTAGGAGATATTGGCAGATTTAGCCATTTTGGGGGGTATGAAAATTTATGAAAAGTTCAATTCCACCAAGATTTCTCTATGTTCCCGAGGGCCTACAGTTACAACTCTGCTACCAGATTGTAGCAATTCAAAAGTTACATCGAATGAGCCTATCGGCGTATTCCTGGCTATTGTAGTTTAGGAGATATTGGCAGATTTAGCCATTTTGGGGGGTATGAAAATTTATGAAAAGTTCAATTCCACCAAGATTTCTCTATGTTCCCGAGGGCCTACAGTTACAACTCTGCTACCAGATTGTAGCAATTCAAAAGTTACATCGAATGAGCCTATCGGCGTATTCCTGGCTGTTGTAGTTTAGGAGATATTGGCAGAGTTAGCCATTTTGGGGGGTATGAAAATTTATGAAAAGTTCAATTCCACCAAGATTTCTCTATGTTCCCGAGGGCCTACAGTTACAACTCTGCTACCAGATTGTAGCAATTCAAAAGTTACATCGAATGAGCCTATCGGCGTATTCCTGGCTATTGTAGTTTAGGAGATATTGGCAGATTTAGCCATTTTGGGGGGTATGAAAATTTATGAAAAGTTCAATTCCACCAAGATTTCTCTATGTTCCCGAGGGCCTACAGTTACAACTCTGCTACCAGATTGTAGCAATTCCAAAGTTACATCGAATGAGCCTATCGGCGTATTCCTGGCTATTGTAGTTTAGGAGATATTGGCAGATTTAGCCATTTTGGGGGGTATGAAAATTTATGAAAAGTTCAATTCCACCAAGATTTCTCTATGTTCCCGAGGGCCTACAGTTACAACTCTGCTACCAGATTGTAGCAATTCAAAAGTTACATCGAATGAGCCTATCGGCGTATTCCTGGCTATTGTAGTTTAGGAGATATTGGCAGATTTAGCCATTTTGGGGGGTATGAAAATTTATGAAAAGTTCAATTCCACCAAGATTTCTCTATGTTCCCGAGGGCCTACAGTTACAACTCTGCTACCAGATTGTAGCAATTCAAAAGTTACATCGAATGAGCCTATCGGCGTATTCCTGGCTATTGTAGTTTAGGAGATATTGGCAGATTTAGCCATTCTGGGGGGTATGAAAATTTATGAAAAGTTCAATTCCACCAAGATTTCTTTATGTTCCCGAGGGCCTACAGTTACAACTCTGCTACCAGATTGTAGCAATTCAAAAGTTATATCGAATGAGCCTATCGGCGTATTCCTGGCTATTGTAGTTTAGGAGATATTGGCAGATTTAGCCATTTTGGGGGGTATGAAAATTTATGAAAAGTTCAATTCCACCAAGATTTCTCTATGTTCCCGAGGGCCTACAGTTACAACTCTGCTACCAGATTGTAGCAATTCAAAAGTTACATCGAATGAGCCTATCGGCGTATTCCTGGCTATTGTAGTTTAGGAGATATTGGCAGATTTAGCCATTTTGGGGGGTATGAAAATTTATGAAAAGTTCAATTCCACCAAGATTTCTCTATGTTCCCGAGGGCCTACAGTTACAACTCTGCTACCAGATTGTAGCAATTCAAAAGTTACATCGAATGAGCCTATCGGCGTATTCCTGGCTATTGTAGTTTAGGAGATATTGGCAGATTTAGCCATTCTGGGGGGTATGAAAATTTATAAAAAGTTCAATTCCACCAAGATTTCTTTATGTTCCCGAGGGTCTACAGTTACAACTCTGCTACCAGATTGTAGCAATTCAAAAGTTATATCGAATGAGCCTATCGGCGTATTCCTGGCTATTGTAGTTTAGGAGATATTGGCAGATTTAGCCATTTTGGGGGGTATGAAAATTTATGAAAAGTTCAATTCCACCAAGATTTCTCTATGTTCCCGAGGGCCTACAGTTACAACTCTGCTACCAGATTGTAGCAATTCAAAAGTTACATCGAATGAGCCTATCGGCGTATTCCTGGCTATTGTAGTTTAGGAGATATTGGCAGATTTAGCCATTTTGGGGGGTATTAAAATTTATGAAAAGTTCAATTCCACCAAGATTTCTCTATGTTCCCGAGGGCCTACAGTTACAACTCTGCTACCAGATTGTAGCAATTCAAAAGTTACATCGAATGAGCCTGTCGGCGTATTCCTGGCTATAGTAGTTAGGAGATATTGGCAGATTTAGCCATTTTGGGGGGTATGAAAATTTACGAAAAGTTCAATTCCACCAAGATTTCTCTATGTTCCCGAGGGCCTACAGTTACAACTCTGCTACCAGATTGTAGCAATTCAAAAGTTATATCGAATGAGCCTATCGGCGTATTCCTGGCTATTGTAGTTTAGGAGATATTGGCAGATTTAGCCATTTTGGGGGGTATGAAAATTTATGAAAAGTTCAATTCCACCAAGATTTCTCTATGTTCCCGAGGGCCTACAGTTACAACTCTGCTACCAGATTGTAGCACTTCAAAAGTTACATCGAATGAGCCTATCGGCGTATTCCTGGCTATTGTAGTTTAGGAGATATTGGCAGATTTAGCCATTTTGGGGGGTATGAAAATTTATGAAAAGTTCAATTCCACCAAGATTTCTCTATGTTCCCGAGGGCCTACAGTTACAACTCTGCTACCAGATTGTAGCAATTCAAAAGTTACATCGAATGAGCCTATCGGCGTATTCCTGGCTATTGTAGTTTAGGAGATATTGGCAGATTTAGCCATTCTGGGGGGTATGAAAATTTATGAAAAGTTCAATTCCACCAAGATTTCTTTATGTTCCCGAGGGCCTACAGTTACAACTCTGCTACCAGATTGTAGCAATTCAAAAGTTATATCGAATGAGCCTATCGGCGTATTCCTGGCTATTGTAGTTTAGGAGATATTGGCAGATTTAGCCATTTTGGGGGGTATGAAAATTTATGAAAAGTTCAATTCCACCAAGATTTCTCTATGTTCCCGAGGGCCTACAGTTACAACTCTGCTACCAGATTGTAGCAATTCAAAAGTTACATCGAATGAGCCTATCGGCGTATTCCTGGCTATTGTAGTTTAGGAGATATTGGCAGATTTAGCCATTTTTGGGGGTATGAAAATTTATGAAAAGTTCAATTCCACCAAGATTTCTCTATGTTCCCGAGGGCCTACAGTTACAACTCTGCTACCAGATTGTAGCAATTCAAAAGTTACATCGAATGAGCCTATCGGCGTATTCCTGGCTATTGTAGTTTAGGAGATATTGGCAGATTTAGCCATTCTGGGGGGTATGAAAATTTATGAAAAGTTCAATTCCACCAAGATTTCTTTATGTTCCCGAGGGCCTACAGTTACAACTCTGCTACCAGATTGTAGCAATTCAAAAGTTATATCGAATGAGCCTATCGGCGTATTCCTGGCTATTGTAGTTTAGGAGATATTGGCAGATTTAGCCATTTTGGGGGGTATGAAAATTTATGAAAAGTTCAATTCCACCAAGATTTCTCTATGTTCCCGAGGGCCTACAGTTACAACTCTGCTACCAGATTGTAGCAATTCAAAAGTTACATCGAATGAGCCTATCGGCGTATTCCTGGCTATTGTAGTTTAGGAGATATTGGCAGATTTAGCCATTTTGGGGGGTATTAAAATTTATGAAAAGTTCAATTCCACCAAGATTTCTCTATGTTCCCGAGGGCCTACAGTTACAATTCTGCTACCAGATTGTAGCAATTCAAAAGTTACATCGAATGAGCCTATCGGCGTATTCCTGGCTATTGTAGTTTAGGAGATATTGGCAGATTTAGCCATTTTGGGGGGTATGAAAATTTATGAAAAGTTCAATTCCACCAAGATTTCTCTATGTTCCCGAGGGCCTACAGTTACAACTCTGCTACCAGATTGTAGCAATTCAAAAGTTACATCGAATGAGCCTGTCGGCGTATTCCTGGCTATAGTAGTTAGGAGATATTGGCAGATTTAGCCATTTTGGGGGGTATGAAAATTTACGAAAAGTTCAATTCCACCAAAATTTCTCTATGTTCCCGAGGGCCTACAGTTACAACTCTGCTACCAGATTGTAGCAATTCAAAAGTTATATCGAATGAGCCTATCGGCGTATTCCTGGCTATTGTAGTTTAGGAGATATTGGCAGATTTAGCCATTTTGGGGGGTATGAAAATTTATGAAAAGTTCAATTCCACCAAGATTTCTCTATGTTCCCGAGGGCCTACAGTTACATCTCTGCTACCAGATTGTAGCAATTCAAAAGTTACATCGAATGAGCCTATCGGCGTATTCCTGGCTATTGTAGTTTAGGAGATATTGGCAGATTTAGCCATTTTGGGGGGTATGAAAATTTATGAAAAGTTCAATTCCACCAAGATTTCTCTATGTTCCCGAGGGCCTACAGTTACAACTCTGCTACCAGATTGTAGCAATTCAAAAGTTACATCGAATGAGCCTATCGGCGTATTCCTGGCTATTGTAGTTTAGGAGATATTGGCAGATTTAGCCATTCTGGGGGGTATGAAAATTTATGAAAAGTTCAATTCCACCAAGATTTCTTTATGTTCCCGAGGGCCTACAGTTACAACTCTGCTACCAGATTGTAGCAATTCAAAAGTTATATCGAATGAGCCTATCGGCGTATTCCTGGCTATTGTAGTTTAGGAGATATTGGCAGATTTAGCCATTTTGGGGGGTATGAAAATTTATGAAAAGTTCAATTCCACCAAGATTTCTCTATGTTCCCGAGGGCCTACAGTTACAACTCTGCTACCAGATTGTAGCAATTCAAAAGTTACATCGAATGAGCCTATCGGCGTATTCCTGGCTATTGTAGTTTAGGAGATATTGGCAGATTTAACCATTTTGGGGGGTATCAAAATTTATGAAAAGTTCAATTCCACCAAGATTTCTCTATGTTCCCGAGGGCCTACAGTTACAACTCTGCTACCAGATTGTAGCAATTCAAAAGTTACATCGAATGAGCCTATCGGCGTATTCCTGGCTATTGTAGTTTAGGAGATATTGGCAGATTTAGCCATTTTCGGGGTATGAAAATTTATGAAAAGTTCAATTCCACCAAGATTTCTCTATGTTCCCGAGGGCCTACAGTTACAACTCTGCTACCAGATTGTAGCAATTCAAAAGTTACATCGAATGAGCCTGTCGGCGTATTCCTGGCTATAGTAGTTAGGAGATATTGGCAGATTTAGCCATTTTGGGGGGTATGAAAATTTACGAAAAGTTCAATTCCACCAAGATTTCTCTATGTTCCCGAGGGCCTACAGTTACAACTCTGCTACCAGATTGTAGCAATTCAAAAGTTATATCGAATGAGCCTATCGGCGTATTCCTGGCTATTGTAGTTTAGGAGATATTGGCAGATTTAGCCATTTTGGGGGGTATGAAAATTTATGAAAAGTTCAATTCCACCAAGATTTCTCTATGTTCCCGAGAGCCTACAGTTACAACTCTGCTACCAGATTGTAGCAATTCAAAAGGTACATCGAATGAGCCTATCGGCGTATTCCTGGCTGTTGTAGTTTAGGAGATATTGGCAGAGTTAGCCATTTTGGGGGGTATGAAAATTTATGAAAAGTTCAATTCCACCAAGATTTCTCTATGTTCCCGAGGGCCTACAGTTACAACTCTGCTACCAGATTGTAGCAATTCAAAAGTTACATCGAATGAGCCTATCGGCGTATTCCTGGCTATTGTAGTTTAGGAGATATTGGCAAATTTAGCCATTTTGGGGGGTATGAAAATTTATGAAAAGTTCAATTCCACCAAGATTTCTCTATGTTCCCGAGGGCCTACAGTTACAACTCTGCTACCAGATTGTAGCAATTCAAAAGTTACATCGAATGAGCCTATCGGCGTATTCCTGGATATTGTAGTTTAGGAGATATTGGCAGATTCAGCCATTTTGGGGGGTATGAAAATTTATGAAAAGTTCAATTCCACCAAGATTTCTCTATGTTCCCGAGGGCCTACAGTTACAACTCTGCTACCAGATTGTAGCAATTCAAAAGTTACATCGAATGAGCCTATCGGCGTATTCCTGGCTATTGTAGTTTAGGAGATATTGGCAGATTTAGCCATTTTGGGGGGTATGAAAATTTATGAAAAGTTCAATTCCACCAAGATTTCTCTATGTTCCCGAGGGCCTACAGTTACAACTCTGCTACCAGATTGTAGCAATTCAAAAGTTACATCGAATGAGCCTATCGGCGTATTCCTGGCTGTTGTAGTTTAGGAGATATTGGCAGAGTTAGCCATTTTGGGGGGTATGAAAATTTATGAAAAGTTCAATTCCACCAAGATTTCTCTATGTTCCCGAGGGCCTACAGTTACAACTCTGCTACCAGATTGTAGCAATTCAAAAGTTACATCGAATGAGCCTATCGGCGTATTCCTGGCTATTGTAGTTTAGGAGATATTGGCAGATTTAGCCATTTTGGGGGATATGAAAATTTATGAAAAGTTCAATTCCACCAAGATTTCTCTATGTTCCCGAGAGCCTACAGTTACAACTCTGCTACCAGATTGTAGTAATTCAAAAGTTACATCGAATGAGCCTATCGGCGTATTCCTGGCTATTGTAGTTTAGGAGATATTGGCAGATTTAGCCATTTTGGGGGGTATGAAAATTTATGAAAAGTTCAATTCCCCCAAGATTTCTCTATGTTCCCGAGGGCCTACAGTTACAACTCTGCTACCAGATTGTAGCAATTCAAAAGTTACATCGAATGAGCCTATCGGCGTATTCCTGGCTGTTGTAGTTTAGGAGATATTGGCAGAGTTAGCCATTTTGGGGGGTATGAAAATTTATGAAAAGTTCAATTCCACCAAGATTTCTCTATGTTCCCGAGGGCCTACAGTTACAACTCTGCTACCAGATTGTAGCAATTCAAAAGTTACATCGAATGAGCCTATCGCGTATTCCTGGCTATTGTAGTTTAGGAGATATTGGCAGATTTAGCCATTTTGGGGGGTATGAAAATTTATGAAAAGTTCAATTCCACCAAGATTTCTCTATGTTCCCGAGGGCCTACAGTTACAACTCTGCTACCAGATTGTAGCAATTCAAAAGTTACATCGAATGAGCCTATCGGCGTATTCCTTGATATTGTAGTTTAGGAGATATTGGCAGATTTAGCCATTTTGGGGGGTATGAAAATTTATGAAAAGTTCAATTCCACCAAGATTTCTCTATGTTCCCGAGGGCCTACAGTTACAACTCTGCTACCAGATTGTAGCAATTCAAAAGTTACATCGAATGAGCCTATCGGCGTATTCCTGGCTATCGTAGTTTAGGAGATATTGGCAGATTTAGCCATTTTGGGGGGTATGAAAATTTATGAAAAGTTCAATTCCACCAAGATTTCTCTATGTTCCCGAGGGCCTACAGTTACAACTCTGCTACCAGATTGTAGCAATTCCAAAGTTACATCGAATGAGCCTATCGGCGTATTCCTGGCTATTGTAGTTTAGGAGATATTGGCAGATTTAGCCATTTTGGGGGGTATGAAAATTTATGAAAAGTTCAATTCCACCAAGATTTCTCTATGTTCCCGAGGGCCTACAGTTACAACTCTGCTACCAGATTGTAGCAATTCAAAAGTTACATCGAATGAGCCTATCGGCGTATTCCTGGCTATTGTAGTTTAGGAGATATTGGCAGATTTAGCCATTTTGGGGGGTATGAAAATTTATGAAAAGTTCAATTCCACCAAGATTTCTCTATGTTCCCGAGGGCCTACAGTTACAACTCTGCTACCAGATTGTAGCAATTCAAAAGTTACATCGAATGAGCCTATCGGCGTATTCCTGGCTATTGTAGTTTAGGAGATATTGGCAGATTTAGCCATTTTGGGGGGTATGAAAATTTATGAAAAGTTCAATTCCACCAAGATTTCTCTATGTTCCCGAGGGCCTACAGTTACAACTCTGCTACCAGATTGTAGCAATTCAAAAGTTACATCGAATGAGCCTATCGGCGTATTCCTGGCTATTGTAGTTTAGGAGATATTGGCAGATTTAGCCATTCTGGGGGGTATGAAAATTTATGAAAAGTTCAATTCCACCAAGATTTCTTTATGTTCCCGAGGGCCTACAGTTACAACTCTGCTACCAGATTGTAGCAATTCAAAAGTTATATCGAATGAGCCTATCGGCGTATTCCTGGCTATTGTAGTTTAGGAGATATTGGCAGATTTAGCCATTTTGGGGGGTATGAAAATTTATGAAAAGTTCAATTCCACCAAGATTTCTCTATGTTCCCGCGGGCCTACAGTTACAACTCTGCTACCAGATTGTAGCAATTCAAAAGTTACATCGAATGAGCCTATCGGCGTATTCCTGGCTATTGTAGTTTAGGAGATATTGGCAGATTTAGCCATTTTGGGGGTATTAAAATTTATGAAAAGTTCAATTCCACCAAGATTTCTCTATGTTCCCGAGGGCCTACAGTTACAACTCTGCTACCAGATTGTAGCAATTCAAAAGTTACATCGAATGAGCCTATCGGCGTATTCCTGGCTATTGTAGTTTAGGAGATATTGGCAGATTTAGCAATTTTGGGGGGTATGAAAATTTATGAAAAGTTCAATTCCACCAAGATTTCTCTATGTTCCCGAGGGCCTACAGTTACAAATCTGCTACCAGATTGTAGCAATTCAAAAGTTACATCGAATGAGCCTGTCGGCGTATTCCTGGCTATAGTAGTTAGGAGATATTGGCAGATTTAGCCATTTTGGGGGGTATGAAAATTTACGAAAAGTTCAATTCCACCAAGATTTCTCTATGTTCCCGAGGGCCTACAGTTACAACTCTGCTACCAGATTGTAGCAATTCAAAAGTTATATCGAATGAGCCTATCGGCGTATTCCTGGCTATTGTAGTTTAGGAGATATTGGCAGATTTAGCCATTTTGGGGGGTATGAAAATTTATGAAAAGTTCAATTCCACCAAGATTTCTCTATGTTCCCGAGAGCCTACAGTTACAACTCTGCTACCAGATTGTAGCAATTCAAAAGGTACATCGAATGAGCCTATCGGCGTATTCCTGGCTGTTGTAGTTTAGGAGATATTGGCAGAGTTAGCCATTTTGGGGGGTATGAAAATTTATGAAAAGTTCAATTCCACCAAGATTTCTCTATGTTCCCGAGGGCCTACAGTTACAACTCTGCTACCAGATTGTAGCAATTCAAAAGTTACATCGAATGATCCTATCGGCGTATTCCTGGCTATTGTAGTTTAGGAGATATTGGCAAATTTAGCCATTTTGGGGGGTATGAAAATTTATGAAAAGTTCAATTCCACCAAGATTTCTCTATGTTCCCGAGGGCCTACAGTTACAACTCTGCTACCAGATTGTAGCAATTCAAAAGTTACATCGAATGAGCCTATCGGCGTATTCCTGGATATTGTAGTTTAGGAGATATTGGCAGATTTAGCCATTTTGGGGGGTATGAAAATTTATGAAAAGTTCAATTCCACCAAGATTTCTCTATGTTCCCGAGGGCCTACAGTTACAACTCTGCTACCAGATTGTAGCAATTCAAAAGTTACATCGAATGAGCCTATCGGCGTATTCCTGGCTATTGTAGTTTAGGAGATATTGGCAGATTTGGCCATTTTGGGGGGTATGAAAATTTATGAAAAGTTCAATTCCACCAAGATTTCTCTATGTTCCCGAGGGCCTACAGTTACAACTCTGCTACCAGATTGTAGCAATTCAAAAGTTACATCTAATGAGCCTATCGGCGTATTCCTGGCTGTTGTAGTTTAGGAGATATTGGCAGAGTTAGCCATTTTGGGGGGTATGAAAATTTATGAAAAGTTCAATTCCACCAAGATTTCTCTATGTTCCCGAGGGCCTACAGTTACAACTCTGCTACCAGATTGTAGCAATTCAAAAGTTACATCGAATGAGCCTATCGCGTTTTTCTGGCTATTGTAGTTTAGGAGATATTGGCAGATTTAGCCATTTTGGGGGGTATGAAAATTTATGAAAAGTTCAATTCCACCAAGATTTCTCTATGTTCCCGAGGGCCTACAGTTACAACTCTGCTACCAGATTGTAGCAATTCAAAAGTTACATCGAATGAGCCTATCGGCGTATTCCTTGATATTGTAGTTTAGGAGATATTGGCAGATTTAGCCATTTTGGGGGGTATGAAAATTTATGAAAAGTTCAATTCCACCAAGATTTCTCTATGTTCCCGAGGGCCTACAGTTACAACTCTGCTACCAGATTGTAGGAATTCAAAAGTTATATCGAATGAGCCTATCGGCGTATTCCTGGCTATTGTAGTTTAGGAGATATTGGCAGATTTAGCCATTTTGGGGGGTATTAAAATTTATGAAAAGTTCAATTCCACCAAGATTTCTCTATGTTCCCGAGGGCCTACAGTTACAACTCTGCTACCAGATTGTAGCAATTCAAAAGTTACATCGAATGAGCCTATCGGCGTATTCCTGGCTATTGTAGTTTAGGAGATATTGGCAGATTTAGCCATTTTGGGGGGTATGAAAATTTATGAAAAGTTCAATTCCACAAAGATTTCTTTATGTTCCCGAGGGCCTACAGTTACAACTCTGCTACCAGATTGTAGCAATTCAAAAGTTATATCGAATGAGCCTATCGGCGTATTCCTGGCTATTGTAGTTTAGGAGATATTGGCAGATTTAGCCATTTTGGGGGGTATGAAAATTTATGAAAAGTTCAATTCCACCAAGATTTCTCTATGTTCCCGAGGGCCTACAGTTACAACTCTGCTACCAGATTGTAGCAATTTAAAAGTTACATCGAATGAGCCTATCGGCGTATTCCTGGCTATTGTAGTTTAGGAGATATTGGCAGATTTAGCCATTCTGGGGGGTATGAAAATTTATGAAAAGTTCAATTCCACCAAGATTTCTCTATGTTCCCGAGGGCCTACAGTTACAACTCTGCTACCAGATTGTAGCAATTCAAAAGTTATATCGAATGAGCCTATCGGCGTATTCCTGGCTATTGTAGTTTAGGAGATATTGGCAGATTTAGCCATTTTGGGGGGTATGAAAATTTATGAAAAGTTCAATTCCACCAAGATTTCTCTATGTTCCCGAGGGCCTACAGTTACAACTCTGCTACCAGATTGTAGCAATTCAAAAGTTACATCGAATGAGCCTATCGGCGTATTCCTGGCTATTGTAGTTTAGGAGATATTGGCAGATTTAGCCATTTTGGGGGGTATTAAAATTTATGAAAAGTTCAATTCCACCAAGATTTCTCTATGTTCCCGAGGGCCTACAGTTACAACTCTGCTACCAGATTGTAGCAATTCAAAAGTTACATCGAATGAGCCTATCGGCGTATTCCTGGCTATTGTAGTTTAGGAGATATTGGCAGATTTAGCCATTTTGGGGGGTATGAAAATTTATGAAAAGTTCAATTCCACCAAGATTTCTCTATGTTCCCGAGGGCCTACAGTTACAACTCTGCTACCAGATTGTAGCAATTCAAAAGTTACATCGAATGAGCCTGTCGGCGTATTCCTGGCTATAGTAGTTAGGAGATATTGGCAGATTTAGCCATTTTGGGGGGTATGAAAATTTACGAAAAGTTCAATTCCACCAAGATTTCTCTATGTTCCCGAGGGCCTACAGTTACAACTCTGCTACCAGATTGTAGCAATTCAAAAGTTATATCGAATGAGCCTATCGGCGTATTCCTGGCTATTGTAGTTTAGGAGATATTGGCAGATTTAGCCATTTTGGGGGGTATGAAAATTTATGAAAAGTTCAATTCCACCAAGATTTCTCTATGTTCCCGAGAGCCTACAGTTACAACTCTGCTACCAGATTGTAGCAATTCAAAAGGTACATCGAATGAGCCTATCGGCGTATTCCTGGCTGTTGTAGTTTAGGAGATATTGGCAGAGTTAGCCATTTTGGGGGGTATGAAAATTTATGAAAAGTTCAATTCCACCAAGATTTCTCTATGTTCCCGAGGGCCTACAGTTACAACTCTGCTACCAGATTGTAGCAATTCAAAAGTTACATCGAATGAGCCTATCGGCGTATTCCTGGCTATTGTAGTTTAGGAGATATTGGCAAATTTAGCCATTTTGGGGGGTATGAAAATTTATGAAAAGTTCAATTCCACCAAGATTTCGCTATGTTCCCGAGGGCCTACAGTTACAACTCTGCTACCAGATTGTAGCAATTCAAAAGTTACATCGAATGAGCCTATCGGCGTATTCCTGGATATTGTAGTTTAGGAGATATTGGCAGATTTAGCCATTTTGGGGGGTATGAAAATTTATGAAAAGTTCAATTCCACCAAGATTTCTCTATGTTCCCGAGGGCCTACAGTTACAACTCTGCTACCAGATTGTAGCAATTGAAAAGTTACATCGAATGAGCCTATCGGCGTATTCCTGGCTATTGTAGTTTAGGAGATATTGGCAGATTTAGCCATTTTGGGGGGTATGAAAATTTATGAAAAGTTCAATTCCACCAAGATTTCTCTATGTTCCCGAGGGCCTACAGTTACAACTCTGCTACCAGATTGTAGCAATTCAAAAGTTACATCGAATGAGCCTATCGGCGTATTCCTGGCTATTGTAGTTTAGGAGATATTGGCAGATTTAGCCATTTTGGGGGGTATGAAAATTTATGAAAAGTTCAATTCCACCAAGATTTCTCTATGTTCCCGAGGGCCTACAGTTACAACTCTGCTACCAGATTGTAGCAATTCCAAAGTTACATCGAATGAGCCTATCGGCGTATTCCTGGCTATTGTAGTTTAGGAGATATTGGCAGATTTAGCCATTTTGAGGGGTATGAAAATTTATGAAAAGTTCAATTCCACCAAGATTTCTTTATGTTCCCGAGGGCCTACAGTTACAACTCTGCTACCAGATTGTAGCAATTCCAAAGTTACATCGAATGAGCCTATCGGCGTATTCCTGGCTATTGTAGTTTAGGAGATATTGGCAGATTTAGCCATTTTGGGGGGTATGAAAATTTATGAAAAGTTCAATTCCACCAAGATTTCTCTATGTTCCCGAGGGCCTACAGTTACAACTCTGCTACCAGATTGTAGCAATTTAAAAGTTACATCGAATGAGCCTATCGGCGTATTCCTGGCTATTGTAGTTTAGGAGATATTGGCAGATTTAGCCATTTTGGGGGTATGAAAATTTATGAAAAGTTCAATTCCACCAAGATTTTTCTATGTTCCCGAGGGCCTACAGTTACAACTCTGCTACCAGATTGTAGCAATTCAAAAGTTACATCGAATGAGCCTATCGGCGTATTCCTGGCTATCGTAGTTTAGGAGATATTGGCAGATTTAGCCATTTTGGGGGGTATGAAAATTTATGAAAAGTTCAATTCCACCAAGATTTCTCTATGTTCCCGAGGGCCTACAGTTACAACTCTGCTACCAGATTGTAGCAATTCAAAAGTTACATCGAATGAGCCTATCGGCGTATTCCTGGCTATTGTAGTTTAGGAGATATTGGCAGATTTAGCCATTCTGGGGGGTATGAAAATTTATGAAAAGTTCAATTCCACCAAGATTTCTTTATGTTCCCGAGGGCCTACATTTACAACTCTGCTACCAGATTGTAGCAATTCAAAAGTTATATCGAATGAGCCTATCGGCGTATTCCTGGCTATTGTAGTTTAGGAGATATTGGCAGATTTAGCCATTTTGGGGGGTATGAAAATTTATGAAAAGTTCAATTCCACCAAGATTTCTCTATGTTCCCGAGGGCCTACAGTTACAACTCTGCTACCAGATTGTAGCAATTCAAAAGTTACATCGAATGAGCCTATCGGCGTATTCCTGGCTATTGTAGTTTAGGAGATATTGGCAGATTTAGCCATTTTGGGGGGTATGAAAATTTATGAAAAGTTCAATTCCACCAAGATTTCTCTATGTTCCCGAGGGCCTACAGTTACAACTCTGCTACCAGATTGTAGCAATTCAAAAGTTACATCGAATGAGCCTATCGGCGTATTCCTGGCTGTTGTAGTTTAGGAGATATTGGCAGAGTTAGCCATTTTGGGGGGTATGGAAATTTATGAAAAGTTCAATTCCACCAAGATTTCTCTATGTTCCCGAGGGCCTACAGTTACAACTCTGCTACCAGATTGTAGCAATTCAAAAGTTACATCGAATGAGCCTATCGCGTATTCCTGGCTATTGTAGTTTAGGAGATATTGGCAGATTTAGCCATTTTGGGGGGTATGAAAATTTATGAAAAGTTCAATTCCACCAAGATTTCTCTATGTTCCCGAGGGCCTACAGTTACAACTCTGCTACCAGATTGTAGCAATTCAAAAGTTACATCGAATGAGCCTATCGGCGTATTCCTTGATATTGTAGTTTAGGAGATATTGGCAGATTTAGCCATTTTGGGGGGTATGAAAATTTATGAAAAGTTCAATTCCACCAAGATTTCTCTATGTTCCCGAGGGCCTACAGTTACAACTCTGCTACCAGATTGTAGCAATTCTAAAGTTACATCGAATGAGCCTATCGGCGTATTCCTGGCTATTGTAGTTTAGGAGATATTGGCAGATTTAGCCATTTTGGGGGGTATGAAAATTTATGAAAAGTTCAATTCCACCAAGATTTCTCTATGTTCCCGAGGGCCTACAGTTACAACTCTGCTACCAGATTGTAGCAATTCAAAAGTTACATCGAATGAGCCTGTCGGCGTATTCCTGGCTATAGTAGTTAGGAGATATTGGCAGATTTAGCCATTTTGGTGGGTATGAAAATTTATGAAAAGTTCAATTCCACCAAGATTTCTTTATGTTCCCGAGGGCCTACAGTTACAACTCTGCTACCAGATTGTAGCAATTCCAAAGTTACATCGAATGAGCCTATCGGCGTATTCCTGGCTATTGTAGTTTAGGAGATATTGGCAGATTTAGCCATTGTGGGGGGTATGAAAATTTATGGAAAGTTCAATTCCACCAAGATTTCTCTATGTTCCCGAGGGCCTACAGTTACAACTCTGCTACCAGATTGTAGCAATTCAAAAGTTACATCGAATGAGCCTATCGGCGTATTCCTGGCTATTGTAGTTTAGGAGATATTGGCAGATTTAGCCATTTTGGGGGTATGAAAATTTATGAAAAGTTCAATTCCACCAAGATTTTTCTATGTTCCCGAGGGCCTACAGTTACAACTCTGCTACCAGATTGTAGCAATTCAAAAGTTACATCGAATGAGCCTATCGGCGTATTCCTGGCTATTGTAGTTTAGGAGATATTGGCAGATTTAGCCATTTTGGGGGGTATGAAAATTTATGAAAAGTTCAATTCCACCAAGATTTCTCTATGTTCCCGAGGGCCTACAGTTACAACTCTGCTACCAGATTGTAGCAATTCAAAAGTTACATCGAATGAGCCTGTCGGCGTATTCCTGGCTATAGTAGTTAGGAGATATTGGCAGATTTAGCCATTTTGGGGGGTATGAAAATTTACGAAAAGTTCAATTCCACCAAGATTTCTCTATGTTCCCGAGGGCCTACAGTTACAACTCTGCTACCAGATTGTAGCAATTCAAAAGTTATATCGAATGAGCCTATCGGCGTATTCCTGGCTATTGTAGTTTAGGAGATATTGGCAGATTTAGCCATTTTGGGGGGTATGAAAATTCATGAAAAGTTCAATTCCACCAAGATTTCTCTATGTTCCCGAGAGCCTACAGTTACAACTCTGCTACCAGATTGTAGCAATTCAAAAGGTACATCGAATGAGCCTATCGGCGTATTCCTGGCTGTTGTAGTTTAGGAGATATTGGCAGAGTTAGCCATTTTGGGGGGTATGAAAATTTATGAAAAGTTCAATTCCACCAAGATTTCTCTATGTTCCCGAGGGCCTACAGTTACAACTCTGCTACCAGATTGTAGCAATTCAAAAGTTACATCGAATGAGCCTATCGGCGTATTCCTGGCTATTGTAGTTTAGGAGATATTGGCAAATTTAGCCATTTTGGGGGGTATGAAAATTTATGAAAAGTTCAATTCCACCAAGATTTCTCTATGTTCCCGAGGGCCTACAGTTACAACTCTGCTACCAGATTGTAGCAATTCAAAAGTTACATCGAATGAGCCTATCGGCGTATTCCTGGATATTGTAGTTTAGGAGATATTGGCAGATTTAGCCATTTTGGGGGGTATGAAAATTTATGAAAAGTTCAATTCCACCAAGATTTCTCTATGTTCCCGAGGGCCTACAGTTACAACTCTGCTACCAGATTGTAGCAATTCAAAAGTTACATCGAATGAGCCTATCGGCGTATTCCTGGCTATTGTAGTTTAGGAGATATTGGCAGATTTAGCCATTTTGGGGGGTATGAAAATTTATGAAAAGTTCAATTCCACCAAGATTTCTCTATGTTCCCGAGGGCCTACAGTTACAACTCTGCTACCAGATTGTAGCAATTCAAAAGTTACATCGAATGAGCCTATCGGCGTATTCCTGGCTGTTGTAGTTTAGGAGATATTGGCAGAGTTAGCCATTTTGGGGGGTATGAAAATTTATGAAAAGTTCAATTCCACCAAGATTTCTCTATGTTCCCGAGGGCCTACAGTTACAACTCTGCTACCAGATTGTAGCAATTCAAAAGTTACATCGAATGAGCCTATCGCGTATTCCTGGCTATTGTAGTTTAGGAGATATTGGCAGATTTAGCCATTTTGGGGGGTATGAAAATTTATGAAAAGTTCAATTCCACCAAGATTTCTCTATGTTCCCGAGGGCCTACAGTTACAACTCTGCTACCAGATTGTAGCAATTCAAAAGTTACATCGAATGAGCCTATCGGCGTATTCCTGGCTATTGTAGTTTAGGAGATATTGGCAGATTTAGCCATTCTGGGGGGTATGAAAATTTATGAAAAGTTCAATTCCACCAAGATTTCTTTATGTTCCCGAGGGCCTACAGTTACAACTCTGCTACCAGATTGTAGCAATTCAAAAGTTATATCGAATGAGCCTATCGGCGTATTCCTGGCTATTGTAGTTTAGGAGATATTGGCAGATTTAGCCATTTTGGGGGGTATGAAAATTTATGAAAAGTTCAATTCCACCAAGATTTCTCTATGTTCCCGAGGGCCTACAGTTACAACTCTGCTACCAGATTGTAGCAATTCAAAAGTTACATCGAATGAGCCTATCGGCGTATTCCTGGCTATTGTAGTTTAGGAGATATTGGCAGATTTAGCCATTTTGGGGGGTATTAAAATTTATGAAAAGTTCAATTCCACCAAGATTTCTCTATGTTCCCGAGGGCCTACAGTTACAACTCTGCTACCAGATTGTAGCAATTCAAAAGTTACATCGAATGAGCCTATCGGCGTATTCCTGGCTATTGTAGTTTAGGAGATATTGGCAGATTTAGCCATTTTGGGGGGTATGAAAATTTATGAAAAGTTCAATTCCACCAAGATTTCTCTATGTTCCCGAGGGCCTACAGTTACAACTCTGCTACCAGATTGTAGCAATTCAAAAGTTACATCGAATGAGCCTGTCGGCGTATTCCTGGCTATAGTAGTTAGGAGATATTGGCAGATTTAGCCATTTTGGGGGGTATGAAAATTTACGAAAAGTTCAATTCCACCAAGATTTCTCTATGTTCCCGAGGGCCTACAGTTACAACTCTGCTACCAGATTGTAGCAATTCAAAAGTTATATCGAATGAGCCTATCGGCGTATTCCTGGCTATTGTAGTTTAGGAGATATTGGCAGATTTAGCCATTTTGGGGGGTATGAAAATTTATGAAAAGTTCAATTCCACCAAGATTTCTCTATGTTCCCGAGAGCCTACAGTTACAACTCTGCTACCAGATTGTAGCAATTCAAAAGGTACATCGAATGAGCCTATCGGCGTATTCCTGGCTGTTGTAGTTTAGGAGATATTGGCAGAGTTAGCCATTTTGGGGGGTATGAAAATTTATGAAAAGTTCAATTCCACCAAGATTTCTCTATGTTCCCGAGGGCCTACAGTTACAACTCTGCTACCAGATTGTAGCAATTCAAAAGTTACATCGAATGAGCCTATCGGCGTATTCCTGGCTTTTGTAGTTTAGGAGATATTGGCAAATTTAGCCATTTTGGGGGGTATGAAAATTTATGAAAAGTTCAATTCCACCAAGATTTCGCTATGTTCCCGAGGGCCTACAGTTACAACTCTGCTACCAGATTGTAGCAATTCAAAAGTTACATCGAATGAGCCTATCGGCGTATTCCTGGATATTGTAGTTTAGGAGATATTGGCAGATTTAGCCATTTTGGGGGGTATGAAAATTTATGAAAAGTTCAATTCCACCAAGATTTCTCTATGTTCCCGAGGGCCTACAGTTACAACTCTGCTACCAGATTGTAGCAATTGAAAAGTTACATCGAATGAGCCTATCGGCGTATTCCTGGCTATTGTAGTTTAGGAGATATTGGCAGATTTAGCCATTTTGGGGGGAGGAGATATTGGCAGATTTAGCCATTTTGGGGGGTATGAAAATTTATGAAAAGTTCAATTCCACCAAGATTTCTCTATGTTCCCGAGGGCCTACAGTTACAACTCTGCTACCAGATTGTAGCAATTCAAAAGTTACATCGAATGAGCCTATCGGCGTATTCCTGGCTATTGTAGTTTAGGAGATATTGGCAGATTTAGCCATTTTGGGGGGTATTAAAATTTATGAAAAGTTCAATTCCACCAAGATTTCTCTATGTTCCCGAGGGCCTACAGTTACAACTCTGCTACCAGATTGTAGCAATTCAAAAGTTACATCGAATGAGCCTATCGGCGTATTCCTGGCTATTGTAGTTTAGGAGATATTGGCAGATTTAGCCATTCTGGGGGGTATGAAAATTTATGAAAAGTTCAATTCCACCAAGATTTCTTTATGTTCCCGAGGGCCTACAGTTACAACTCTGCTACCAGATTGTAGCAATTCAAAAGTTATATCGAATGAGCCTATCGGCGTATTCCTGGCTATTGTAGTTTAGGAGATATTGGCAGATTTAGCCATTTTGGGGGGTATGAAAATTTATGAAAAGTTCAATTCCACCAAGATTTCTCTATGTTCCCGAGGGCCTACAGTTACAACTCTGCTACCAGATTGTAGCAATTCAAAAGTTACATCGAATGAGCCTATCGGCGTATTCCTGGCTATTGTAGTTTAGGAGATATTGGCAGATTTAGCCATTTTGGGGGGTATTAAAATTTATGAAAAGTTCAATTCCACCAAGATTTCTCTATGTTCCCGAGGGCCTACAGTTACAACTCTGCTACCAGATTGTAGCAATTCAAAAGTTACATCGAATGAGCCTATCGGCGTATTCCTGGCTATTGTAGTTTAGGAGATATTGGCAGATTTAGCCATTTTGGGGGGTATGAAAATTTATGAAAAGTTCAATTCCACCAAGATTTCTCTATGTTCCCGAGGGCCTACAGTTACAACTCTGCTACCAGATTGTAGCAATTCAAAAGTTACATCGAATGAGCCTGTCGGCGTATTCCTGGCTATAGTAGTTAGGAGATATTGGCAGATTTAGCCATTTTGGGGGGTATGAAAATTTACGAAAAGTTCAATTCCACCAAGATTTCTCTATGTTCCCGAGGGCCTACAGTTACAACTCTGCTACCAGATTGTAGCAATTCAAAAGTTATATCGAATGAGCCTATCGGCGTATTCCTGGCTATTGTAGTTTAGGAGATATTGGCAGATTTAGCCATTTTGGGGGGTATGAAAATTTATGAAAAGTTCAATTCCACCAAGATTTCTCTATGTTCCCGAGAGCCTACAGTTACAACTCTGCTACCAGATTGTAGCAATTCAAAAGGTACATCGAATGAGCCTATCGGCGTATTCCTGGCTGTTGTAGTTTAGGAGATATTGGCAGAGTTAGCCATTTTGGGGGGTATGAAAATTTATGAAAAGTTCAATTCCACCAAGATTTCTCTATGTTCCCGAGGGCCTACAGTTACAACTCTGCTACCAGATTGTAGCAATTCAAAAGTTACATCGAATGAGCCTATCGGCGTATTCCTGGCTTTTGTAGTTTAGGAGATATTGGCAAATTTAGCCATTTTGGGGGGTATGAAAATTTATGAAAAGTTCAATTCCACCAAGATTTCGCTATGTTCCCGAGGGCCTACAGTTACAACTCTGCTACCAGATTGTAGCAATTCAAAAGTTACATCGAATGAGCCTATCGGCGTATTCCTGGATATTGTAGTTTAGGAGATATTGGCAGATTTAGCCATTTTGATGGGTATGAAAATTTATGAAAAGTTCAATTCCACCAAGATTTCTCTATGTTCCCGAGGGCCTACAGTTACAACTCTGCTTCCAGATTGTAGCAATTGAAAAGTTACATCGAATGAGCCTATCGGCGTATTCCTGGCTATTGTAGTTTAGGAGATATTGGCAGATTTAGCCATTTTGGGGGGTATGAAAATTTATGAAAAGTTCAATTCCACCAAGATTTCTCTATGTTCCCGAGGGCCTACAGTTACAACTCTGCTACCAGATTGTAGCAATTCAAAAGTTACATCGAATGAGCCTATCGGCGTATTCCTGGCTATTGTAGTTTAGGAGATATTGGCAGATTTAGCCATTTTGGGGGGTATGAAAATTTATGAAAAGTTCAATTCCACCAAGATTTCTCTATGTTCCCGAGGGCCTACAGTTACAACTCTGCTACCAGATTGTAGCAATTTCAAAGTTACATCGAATGAGCCTATCGGCGTATTCCTGGCTATTGTAGTTTAGGAGATATTGGCAGATTTAGCCATTTTGAGGGGTATGAAAATTTATGAAAAGTTCAATTCCACCAAGATTTCTTTATGTTCCCGAGGGCCTACAGTTACAACTCTGCTACCAGATTGTAGCAATTCCAAAGTTACATCGAATGAGCCTATCGGCGTATTCCTGGCTATTGTAGTTTAGGAGATATTGGCAGATTTAGCCATTTTGGGGGGTATGAAAATTTATGAAAAGTTCAATTCCACCAAGATTTCTCTATGTTCCCGAGGGCCTACAGTTACAACTCTGCTACCAGATTGTAGCAATTTAAAAGTTACATCGAATGAGCCTATCGGCGTATTCCTGGCTATTGTAGTTTAGGAGATATTGGCAGATTTAGCCATTTTGGGGGTATGAAAATTTATGAAAAGTTCAATTCCACCAAGATTTTTCTATGTTCCCGAGGGCCTACAGTTACAACTCTGCTACCAGATTGTAGCAATTCAAAAGTTACATCGAATGAGCCTATCGGCGTATTCCTGGCTATTGTAGTTTAGGAGATATTGGCAGATTTAGCCATTTTGGGGGGTATGAAAATTTATGAAAAGTTCAATTCCACCAAGATTTCTCTATGTTCCCGAGGGCCTACAGTTACAACTCTGCTACCAGATTGTAGCAATTCAAAAGTTACATCGAATGAGCCTATCGGCGTATTCCTGGCTATTGTAGTTTAGGAGATATTGGCAGATTTAGCCATTCTGGGGGGTATGAAAATTTATGAAAAGTTCAATTCCACCAAGATTTCTTTATGTTCCCGAGGGCCTACAGTTACAACTCTGCTACCAGATTGTAGCAATTCAAAAGTTATATCGAATGAGCCTATCGGCGTATTCCTGGCTATTGTAGTTTAGGAGATATTGGCAGATTTAGCCATTTTGGGGGGTATTAAAATTTATGAAAAGTTCAATTCCACCAAGATTTCTCTATGTTCCCGAGGGCCTACAGTTACAACTCTGCTACCAGATTGTAGCAATTCAAAAGTTACATCGAATGAGCCTATCGGCGTATTCCTGGCTATTGTAGTTTAGGAGATATTGGCAGATTTAGCCATTTTGGGGGGTATGAAAATTTATGAAAAGTTCAATTCCACCAAGATTTCTCTATGTTCCCGAGGGCCTACAGTTACAACTCTGCTACCAGATTGTAGCAATTCAAAAGTTACATCGAATGAGCCTGTCGGCGTATTCCTGGCTATAGTAGTTAGGAGATATTGGCAGATTTAGCCATTTTGGGGGGTATGAAAATTTACGAAAAGTTCAATTCCACCAAGATTTCTCTATGTTCCCGAGGGCCTACAGTTACAACTCTGCTACCAGATTGTAGCAATTCAAAAGTTATATCGAATGAGCCTATCGGCGTATTCCTGGCTATTGTAGTTTAGGAGATATTGGCAGATTTAGCCATTTTGGGGGGTATGAAAATTTATGAAAAGTTCAATTCCACCAAGATTTCTCTATGTTCCCGAGAGCCTACAGTTACAACTCTGCTACCAGATTGTAGCAATTCAAAAGGTACATCGAATGAGCCTATCGGCGTATTCCTGGCTGTTGTAGTTTAGGAGATATTGGTAGAGTTAGCCATTTTGGGGGGTATGAAAATTTATGAAAAGTTCAATTCCACCAAGATTTCTCTATGTTCCCGAGGGCCTACAGTTACAACTCTGCTACCAGATTGTAGCAATTCAAAAGTTACATCGAATGAGCCTATCGGCGTATTCCTGGCTATTGTAGTTTAGGAGATATTGGCAAATTTAGCCATTTTGGGGGGTATGAAAATTTATGAAAAGTTCAATTCCACCAAGATTTCTCTATGTTCCCGAGGGCCTACAGTTACAACTCTGCTACCAGATTGTAGCAATTCAAAAGTTACATCGAATGAGCCTATCGGCGTATTCCTGGATATTGTAGTTTAGGAGATATTGGCAGATTTAGCCATTTTGGGGGGTATGAAAATTTATGAAAAGTTCAATTCCACCAAGATTTCTCTATGTTCCCGAGGGCCTACAGTTACAACTCTGCTACCAGATTGTAGCAATTCAAAAGTTACATCGAATGAGCCTATCGGCGTATTCCTGGCTATTGTAGTTTAGGAGATATTGGCAGATTTAGCCATTTTGGGGGGTATGAAAATTTATGAAAAGTTCAATTCCACCAAGATTTCTCTATGTTCCCGAGGGCCTACAGTTACAACTCTGCTACCAGATTGTAGCAATTCAAAAGTTACATCGAATGAGCCTATCGGCGTATTCCTGGCTGTTGTAGTTTAGGAGATATTGGCAGAGTTAGCCATTTTGGGGGGTATGAAAATTTATGAAAAGTTCAATTCCACCAAGATTTCTCTATGTTCCCGAGGGCCTACAGTTACAACTCTGCTACCAGATTGTAGCAATTCAAAAGTTACATCGAATGAGCCTATCGCGTATTCCTGGCTATTGTAGTTTAGGAGATATTGGCAGATTTAGCCATTTTGGGGGGTATGAAAATTTATGAAAAGTTCAATTCCACCAAGATTTCTCTATGTTCCCGAGGGCCTACAGTTACAACTCTGCTACCAGATTGTAGCAATTCAAAAGTTACATCGAATGAGCCTATCGGCGTATTCCTTGATATTGTAGTTTAGGAGATATTGGCAGATTTAGCCATTTTGGGGGGTATGAAAATTTATGAAAAGTTCAATTCCACCAAGATTTCTCTATGTTCCCGAGGGCCTACAGTTACAACTCTGCTACCAGATTGTAGCAATTCCAAAGTTACATCGAATGAGCCTATCGGCGTATTCCTGGCTATTGTAGTTTAGGAGATATTGGCAGATTTAGCCATTTTGGGGGGTATGAAAATTTATGAAAAGTTCAATTCCACCAAGATTTCTCTATGTTCCCGAGGGCCTACAGTTACAACTCTGCTACCAGATTGTAGCAATTCAAAAGTTACATCGAATGAGCCTGTCGGCGTATTCCTGGCTATAGTAGTTAGGAGATATTGGCAGATTTAGCCATTCTGGGGGGTATGAAAATTTATGAAAAGTTCAATTCCACCAAGATTTCTTTATGTTCCCGAGGGCCTACAGTTACAACTCTGCTACCAGATTGTAGCAATTCAAAAGTTATATCGAATGAGCCTATCGGCGTATTCCTGGCTATTGTAGTTTAGGAGATATTGGCAGATTTAGCCATTTTGGGGGGTATTAAAATTTATGAAAAGTTCAATTCCACCAAGATTTCTCTATGTTCCCGAGGGCCTACAGTTACAACTCTGCTACCAGATTGTAGCAATTCAAAAGTTACATCGAATGAGCCTATCGGCGTATTCCTGGCTATTGTAGTTTAGGAGATATTGGCAGATTTAGCCATTTTGGGGGGTATGAAAATTTATGAAAAGTTCAATTCCACCAAGATTTCTCTATGTTCCCGAGGGCCTACAGTTACAACTCTGCTACCAGATTGTAGCAATTCAAAAGTTATATCGAATGAGCCTATCGGCGTATTCCTGGCTATTGTAGTTTAGGAGATATTGGCAGATTTAGCCATTTTGGGGGGTATTAAAATTTATGAAAAGTTCAATTCCACCAAGATTTCTCTATGTTCCCGAGGGCCTACAGTTACAACTCTGCTACCAGATTGTAGCAATTCAAAAGTTACATCGAATGAGCCTATCGGCGTATTCCTGGCTATTGTAGTTTAGGAGATATTGGCAGATTTAGCCATTTTGGGGGGTATGAAAATTTATGAAAAGTTCAATTCCACCAAGATTTCTCTATGTTCCCGAGGGCCTACAGTTACAACTCTGCTACCAGATTGTAGCAATTCAAAAGTTACATCGAATGAGCCTGTCGGCGTATTCCTGGCTATAGTAGTTAGGAGATATTGGCAGATTTAGCCATTTTGGGGGGTATGAAAATTTACGAAAAGTTCAATTCCACCAAGATTTCTCTATGTTCCCGAGGGCCTACAGTTACAACTCTGCTACCAGATTGTAGCAATTCAAAAGTTATATCGAATGAGCCTATCGGCGTATTCCTGGCTATTGTAGTTTAGGAGATATTGGCAGATTTAGCCATTTTGGGGGGTATGAAAATTTATGAAAAGTTCAATTCCACCAAGATTTCTCTATGTTCCCGAGAGCCTACAGTTACAACTCTGCTACCAGATTGTAGCAATTCAAAAGGTACATCGAATGAGCCTATCGGCGTATTCCTGGCTGTTGTAGTTTAGGAGATATTGGTAGAGTTAGCCATTTTGGGGGGTATGAAAATTTATGAAAAGTTCAATTCCACCAAGATTTCTCTATGTTCCCGAGGGCCTACAGTTACAACTCTGCTACCAGATTGTAGCAATTCAAAAGTTACATCGAATGAGCCTATCGGCGTATTCCTGGCTATTGTAGTTTAGGAGATATTGGCAAATTTAGCCATTTTGGGGGGTATGAAAATTTATGAAAAGTTCAATTCCACCAAGATTTCTCTATGTTCCCGAGGGCCTACAGTTACAACTCTGCTACCAGATTGTAGCAATTCAAAAGTTACATCGAATGAGCCTATCGGCGTATTCCTGGATATTGTAGTTTAGGAGATATTGGCAGATTTAGCCATTTTGGGGGGTATGAAAATTTATGAAAAGTTCAATTCCACCAAGATTTCTCTATGTTCCCGAGGGCCTACAGTTACAACTCTGCTACCAGATTGTAGCAATTCAAAAGTTACATCGAATGAGCCTATCGGCGTATTCCTGGCTATTGTAGTTTAGGAGATATTGGCAGATTTAGCCATTTTGGGGGGTATGAAAATTTATGAAAAGTTCAATTCCACCAAGATTTCTCTATGTTCCCGAGGGCCTACAGTTACAACTCTGCTACCAGATTGTAGCAATTCAAAAGTTACATCGAATGAGCCTATCGGCGTATTCCTGGCTGTTGTAGTTTAGGAGATATTGGCAGAGTTAGCCATTTTGGGGGGTATGAAAATTTATGAAAAGTTCAATTCCACCAAGATTTCTCTATGTTCCCGAGGGCCTACAGTTACAACTCTGCTACCAGATTGTAGCAATTCAAAAGTTACATCGAATGAGCCTATCGCGTATTCCTGGCTATTGTAGTTTAGGAGATATTGGCAGATTTAGCCATTTTGGGGGGTATGAAAATTTATGAAAAGTTCAATTCCACCAAGATTTCTCTATGTTCCCGAGGGCCTACAGTTACAACTCTGCTACCAGATTGTAGCAATTCAAAAGTTACATCGAATGAGCCTATCGGCGTATTCCTTGATATTGTAGTTTAGGAGATATTGGCAGATTTAGCCATTTTGGGGGGTATGAAAATTTATGAAAAGTTCAATTCCACCAAGATTTCTCTATGTTCCCGAGGGCCTACAGTTACAACTCTGCTACCAGATTGTAGCAATTCCAAAGTTACATCGAATGAGCCTATCGGCGTATTCCTGGCTATTGTAGTTTAGGAGATATTGGCAGATTTAGCCATTTTGGGGGGTATGAAAATTTATGAAAAGTTCAATTCCACCAAGATTTCTCTATGTTCCCGAGGGCCTACAGTTACAACTCTGCTACCAGATTGTAGCAATTCAAAAGTTACATCGAATGAGCCTGTCGGCGTATTCCTGGCTATAGTAGTTAGGAGATATTGGCAGATTTAGCCATTTTGGTGGGTATGAAAATTTATGAAAAGTTCAATTCCACCAAGATTTCTTTATGTTCCCGAGGGCCTACAGTTACAACTCTGCTACCAGATTGTAGCAATTCCAAAGTTACATCGAATGAGCCTATCGGCGTATTCCTGGCTATTGTAGTTTAGGAGATATTGGCAGATTTAGCCATTGTGGGGGGTATGAAAATTTATGGAAAGTTCAATTCCACCAAGATTTCTCTATGTTCCCGAGGGCCTACAGTTACAACTCTGCTACCAGATTGTAGCAATTCAAAAGTTACATCGAATGAGCCTATCGGCGTATTCCTGGCTATTGTAGTTTAGGAGATATTGGCAGATTTAGCCATTTTGGGGGTATGAAAATTTATGAAAAGTTCAATTCCACCAAGATTTTTCTATGTTCCCGAGGGCCTACAGTTACAACTCTGCTACCAGATTGTAGCAATTCAAAAGTTACATCGAATGAGCCTATCGGCGTATTCCTGGCTATTGTAGTTTAGGAGATATTGGCAGATTTAGCCATTTTGGGGGGTATGAAAATTTATGAAAAGTTCAATTCCACCAAGATTTCTCTATGTTCCCGAGGGCCTACAGTTACAACTCTGCTACCAGATTGTAGCAATTCAAAAGTTACATCGAATGAGCCTGTCGGCGTATTCCTGGCTATAGTAGTTAGGAGATATTGGCAGATTTAGCCATTTTGGGGGGTATGAAAATTTACGAAAAGTTCAATTCCACCAAGATTTCTCTATGTTCCCGAGGGCCTACAGTTACAACTCTGCTACCAGATTGTAGCAATTCAAAAGTTATATCGAATGAGCCTATCGGCGTATTCCTGGCTATTGTAGTTTAGGAGATATTGGCAGATTTAGCCATTTTGGGGGGTATGAAAATTTATGAAAAGTTCAATTCCACCAAGATTTCTCTATGTTCCCGAGAGCCTACAGTTACAACTCTGCTACCAGATTGTAGCAATTCAAAAGGTACATCGAATGAGCCTATCGGCGTATTCCTGGCTGTTGTAGTTTAGGAGATATTGGCAGAGTTAGCCATTTTGGGGGGTATGAAAATTTATGAAAAGTTCAATTCCACCAAGATTTCTCTATGTTCCCGAGGGCCTACAGTTACAACTCTGCTACCAGATTGTAGCAATTCAAAAGTTACATCGAATGAGCCTATCGGCGTATTCCTGGCTGTTGTAGTTTAGGAGATATTGGCAAATTTAGCCATTTTGGGGGGTATGAAAATTCATGAAAAGTTCAATTCCACCAAGATTTCTCTATGTTCCCGAGGGCCTACAGTTACAACTCTGCTACCAGATTGTAGCAATTCAAAAGTTACATCGAATGAGCCTATCGGCGTATTCCTGGATATTGTAGTTTAGGAGATATTGGCAGATTTAGCCATTTTGGGGGGTATGAAAATTTATGAAAAGTTCAATTCCACCAAGATTTCTCTATGTTCCCGAGGGCCTACAGTTACAACTCTGCTACCAGATTGTAGCAATTCAAAAGTTACATCGAATGAGCCTATCGGCGTATTCCTGGCTATTGTAGTTTAGGAGATATTGGCAGATTTAGCCATTTTGGGGGGTATGAAAATTTATGAAAAGTTCAATTCCACCAAGATTTCTCTATGTTCCCGAGGGCCTACAGTTACAACTCTGCTACCAGATTGTAGCAATTCAAAAGTTACATCGAATGAGCCTATCGGCGTATTCCTGGCTGTTGTAGTTTAGGAGATATTGGCAGAGTTAGCCATTTTGGGGGGTATGAAAATTTATGAAAAGTTCAATTCCACCAAGATTTCTCTATGTTCCCGAGGGCCTACAGTTACAACTCTGCTACCAGATTGTAGCAATTCAAAAGTTACATCGAATGAGCCTATCGCGTATTCCTGGCTATTGTAGTTTAGGAGATATTGGCAGATTTAGCCATTTTGGGGGGTATGAAAATTTATGAAAAGTTCAATTCCACCAAGATTTCTCTATGTTCCCGAGGGCCTACAGTTACAACTCTGCTACCAGATTGTAGCAATTCAAAAGTTACATCGAATGAGCCTATCGGCGTATTCCTTGATATTGTAGTTTAGGAGATATTGGCAGATTTAGCCATTTTGGGGGGTATGAAAATTTATGAAAAGTTCAATTCCACCAAGATTTCTCTATGTTCCCGAGGGCCTACAGTTACAACTCTGCTACCAGATTGTAGCAATTCCAAAGTTACATCGAATGAGCCTATCGGCGTATTCCTGGCTATTGTAGTTTAGGAGATATTGGCAGATTTAGCCATTTTGGGGGGTATGAAAATTTATGAAAAGTTCAATTCCACCAAGATTTCTCTATGTTCCCGAGGGCCTACAGTTACAACTCTGCTACCAGATTGTAGCAATTCAAAAGTTACATCGAATGAGCCTGTCGGCGTATTCCTGGCTATAGTAGTTAGGAGATATTGGCAGATTTAGCCATTTTGGTGGGTATGAAAATTTACGAAAAGTTCAATTCCACCAAGATTTCTCTATGTTCCCGAGGGCCTACAGTAGGGCTGTTCAAAAATAACTTTTTTTTCCTGATTCCAGCCATTCACTGATTAAATTGTCAAGTTGCCACAACAAAGGCTGCACACCAAATTTGGTTCAATTCGAACATGTCTAAGCGTCCGCAGAGCCAATTAAAATTTTTAATTTACTACGTAAAATTAAAAAAAAAAAAATTCAAATTTTTCTCTTAACCCCATGAAAATGTTGAGATGTCTTCAAAGACCATGCAAATGAAATTTGAGTCAATTCCAACCAGTAGAAACGGAGTTATTTGAGTTTTTCGTTGATAATTCTCGGATTATCCACCAATCAAGGATAATTGGAGAAATATCAACGAAAAACTCCAATAACTCCACTTCTACTAGTCCGAATTGAGTCAAATTTTATTTGCATCGTCTCTGAAGACAGCTCAACAATTTCATGGGGTTGACAGAAAAATTTGAAAATTTTTTTTTTTCAATTTTCCTGTATAAATTAAAAATTTTAATTGGATCCGCGGAGCCCTATACTTGTTAGAATTGAACCAAATTTGGTGTGCAGCGTTTTTTAAGGTAACCTGACGATTTAATCGGTGAACGGCAGGAATCCGGAAAAAAAAGTTATTTTTGAACAGCCCTAGCCTACAGTTACAACTCTGCTACCAGATTGTAGCAATTCAAAAGTTATATCGAATGAGCCTATCGGCGTATTCCTGGCTATTGTAGTTTAGGAGATATTGGCAGATTTAGCCATTTTGGTGGGTATGAAAATTTATGAAAAGTTCAATTCCACCAAGATTTCTCTATGTTCCCGAGAGCCTACAGTTACAACTCTGCTACCAGATTGTAGCAATTCAAAAGGTACATCGAATGAGCCTATCGGCGTATTCCTGGCTGTTGTAGTTTAGGAGATATTGGCAGAGTTAGCCATTTTGGGGGGTATGAAAATTTATGAAAAGTTCAATTCCACCAAGATTTCTCTATGTTCCCGAGGGCCTACAGTTACAACTCTGCTACCAGATTGTAGCAATTCAAAAGTTACATCGAATGAGCCTATCGGCGTATTCCTGGCTATTGTAGTTTAGGAGATATTGGCAAATTTAGCCATTTTGGGGGGTATGAAAATTTATGAAAAGTTCAATTCCACCAAGATTTCTCTATGTTCCCGAGGGCCTACAGTTACAACTCTGCTACCAGATTGTAGCAATTCAAAAGTTACATCGAATGAGCCTATCGGCGTATTCCTGGATATTGTAGTTTAGGAGATATTGGCAGATTTAGCCATTTTGGGGGGTATGAAAATTTATGAAAAGTTCAATTCCACCAAGATTTCTCTATGTTCCCGAGGGCCTACAGTTACAACTCTGCTACCAGATTGTAGCAATTCAAAAGTTACATCGAATGAGCCTATCGGCGTATTCCTGGCTATTGTAGTTTAGGAGATATTGGCAGATTTAGCCATTTTTGGGGGTATGAAAATTTATGAAAAGTTCAATTCCACCAAGATTTCTCTATGTTCCCGAGGACCTACAGTTACAACTCTGCTACCAGATTGTAGCAATTCAAAAGTTACATCGAATGAGCCTATCGGCGTATTCCTGGCTATTGTAGTTTAGGAGATATTGGCAGATTTAGCCATTTTGGGGGGTATGAAAATTGATGAAAAGTTCAATTCCACCAAGATTTCTCTATGTTCCCGAGGGCCTACAGTTACAACTCTGCTACCAGATTGTAGCAATTCAAAAGTTACATCGAATGAGCCTATCGGCGTATTCCTGGCTATTGTAGTTTAGGAGATATTGGCAGATTTAGCCATTTTGGGGGGTATGAAAATTTATGAAAAGTTCAATTCCACCAAGATTTCTCTATGTTCCCGAGGGCCTACAGTTACAACTCTGCTACCAGATTGTAGCAATTCAAAAGTTACATCGAATGAGCCTATCGGCGTATTCCTGGCTGTTGTAGTTTAGGAGATATTGGCAGAGTTAGCCATTTTGGGGGGTATGAAAATTTATGAAAAGTTCAATTCCACCAAGATTTCTCTATGTTCCCGAGGGCCTACAGTTACAACTCTGCTACCAGATTGTAGCAATTCAAAAGTTACATCGAATGAGCCTATCGGCGTATTCCTGGATATTGTAGTTTAGGAGATATTGGCAGATTTAGCCATTTTGGGGGGTCTGAAAATTTATGAAAAGTTCAATTCCACCAAGATTTCTCTATGTTCCCGAGGGCCTACAGTTACAACTCTGCTACCAGATTGTAGCAATTCAAAAGTTACATCGAATGAGCCTATCGGCGTATTCCTGGCTATTGTAGTTTAGGAGATATTGGCAGATTTAGCCATTTTGGGGGGTATGAAAATTTATGAAAAGTTCAATTCCACCAAGATTTCTCTATGTTCCCGAGGGCCTACAGTTACAACTCTGCTACCAGATTGTAGCAATTCAAAAGTTACATCGAATGAGCCTATCGGCGTATTCCTGGCTATTGTAGTTTAGGAGATATTGGCAGATTTAGCCATTTTGGGGGGTATGAAAATTTATGAAAAGTTCAATTCCACCAAGATTTCTCTATGTTCCCGAGGGCCTACAGTTACAACTCTGCTACCAGATTGTAGCAATTCAAAAGTTACATCGAATGAGCCTATCGGCGTATTCCTGGCTATTGTAGTTTAGGAGATGTTGGCAGATTTAGCCATTTTGAGGGGTATGAAAATTTATGAAAAGTTCAATTCCACCAAGATTTCTCTATGTTCCCGAGGGCCTACAGTTACAACTCTGCTACCAGATTGTAGCAATTCAAAAGTTACATCGAATGAGCCTATCGGCGTATTCCTGGCTATTGTAGTTTAGGAGATATTGGCAGATTTAGCCATTTTGGGGGGTATGAAAATTTATGAAAAGTTCAATTCCACCAAGATTTCTCTATGTTCCCGAGGGCCCACAGTTACAACTCTGCTACCAGATTGTAGCAATTCAAAAGTTACATCGAATGAGCCTATCGGCGTATTCCTGGATATTGTAGTTTAGGAGATATTGGCAGATTTAGCCATTTTGGGGGGTATGAAAATTTATGAAAAGTTCAATTCCACCAAGATTTCTCTATGTTCCCGAGGGCCTACAGTTACAACTCTGCTACCAGATTGTAGCAATTCAAAAGTTACATCGAATGAGCCTATCGGCGTATTCCTGGCTATTGTAGTTTAGGAGATATTGGCAGATTTAGCCATTTTTGGGGGTATGAAAATTTATGAAAAGTTCAATTCCACCAAGATTTCTCTATGTTCCCGAGGGCCTACAGTTACAACTCTGCTACCAGATTGTAGCAATTCAAAAGTTACATCGAATGAGCCTATCGGCGTATTCCTGGCTATTGTAGTTTAGGAGATATTGGCAGATTTAGCCATTTTGGGGGGTATGAAAATTTATGAAAAGTTCAATTCCACCAAGATTTCTCTATGTTCCCGAGGGCCTACAGTTACAACTCTGCTACCAGATTGTAGCAATTCAAAAGTTACATCGAATGAGCCTATCGGCGTATTCCTGGCTATTGTAGTTTAGGAGATATTGGCAGATTTAGCCATTTTGGGGGGTATGAAAATTTATGAAAAGTTCAATTCCACCAAGATTTCTCTATGTTCCCGAGGGCCTACAGTTACAACTCTGCTACCAGATTGTAGCAATTCAAAAGTTACATCGAATGAGCCTATCGGCGTATTCCTGGCTATTGTAGTTTAGGAGATATTGGCAGATTTAGCCATTTTTGGGGGTATGAAAATTTATAAAAAGTTCAATTCCACCAAGATTTCTCTATGTTCCCGAGGGCCTACAGTTACAACTCTGCTACCAGATTGTAGCAATTCAAAAGTTACATCGAATGAGCCTATCGGCGTATTCCTGGCTATTGTAGTTTAGGAGATATTGGCAGATTTAGCCATTTTGGGGGTTATGAAAATTTATGAAAAGTTCAATTCCACCAAGATTTCTCTATGTTCCCGAGGGCCTACAGTTACAACTCTGCAACCAGACTGTAGCAATTCAAAAGTTACATCGAAAGAGCCTATCGGCGTATTCCTGGCTATTGTAGTTTAGGAGATATTGGCAGATTTAGCCATTTTGGGGGGTATGAAAATTTATGAAAAGTTCAATTCCACCAAGGTTTCTCTATGTTCCCGAGGGCCTACAGTTACAACTCTGCTACCAGATTGTAGCAATTCAAAAGTTACATCGAATGAGCCTATCGGCGTATTCCTGGCTGTTGTAGTTTAGGAGATATTGGCAGAGTTAGCCATTTTGGAGGGTATGAAAATTTATGAAAAGTTCAATTCCACCAAGATTTCTCTATGTTCCCGAGGGCCTACAGTTACAACTCTGCTACCAGATTGTAGCAATTCAAAAGTTACATCGAATGAGCCTATCGGCGTATTCCTGGCTATTGTAGTTTAGGAGATATTGGCAGATTTAGCCATTTTGGGGGGTATGAAAATTTATGAAAAGTTCAATTCCACCAAGATTTCTCTATGTTCCCGAGGGCCTACAGTTACAACTCTGCTACCAGATTGTAGCAATTCAAAAGTTACATCGAATGAGTTTATCGGCGTATTCCTGGCTATTGTAGTTTAGGAGATATTGGCAGATTTAGCCATTTTGGGGGGTATGAAAATTTATGAAAAGTTCAATTCCACCAAGATTTCTCTATGTTCCCGAGGGCCTACAGTTACAACTCTGCTACCAGATTGTAGCAATTCAAAAGTTACATCGAATGAGCCTATCGGCGTATTCCTGGCTATTGTAGTTTAGGAGATATTGGCAGATTTAGCCATTTTGGGGGGTATGAAAATTTATGAAAAGTTCAATTCCACCAAGATTTCTCTATGTTCCCGAGGGCCTACAGTTACAACTCTGCTACCAGATTGTAGCAATTCAAAAGTTACATCGAATGAGCCTATCGGCGTATTCCTGGCTATTGTAGTTTAGGAGATATTGGCAGATTTAGCCATTTTGGGGGGTATGAAAATTTATGAAAAGTTCAATTCCACCAAGATTTCTCTATGTTCCCGAGGGCCTACAGTTACAACTCTGCTACCAGATGTAGCAATTCAAAAGTTACATCGAATGAGCCTATCGGCGTATTCCTGGCTATTGTAGTTAGGAGATATTGGCAGATTTAGCCATTTTGGGGGGTATGAAAATTTATGAAAAGTTCAATTCCACCAAGATTTCTCTATGTTCCCGAGGGCCTACAGTTACAACTCTGCTACCAGATTGTAGCAATTCAAAAGTTACATCGAATGAGCCTATCGGCGTATTCCTGGCTATTGTAGTTTAGGAGATATTGGCAGATTTAGCCATTTTGGGGGTTATGAAAATTTATGAAAAGTTCAATTCCACCAAGATTTCTCTATGTTCCCGAGGGCCTACAGTTACAACTCTGCAACCAGATTGTAGCAATTCAAAAGTTACATCGAAAGAGCCTATCGGCGTATTCCTGGGTATTGTAGTTTAGGAGATATTGGCAGATTTAGCCATTTTGGGGGGTATGAAAATTTATGAAAAGTTCAATTCCACCAAGATTTCTCTATGTTCCCGAGGGCCTACAGTTACAACTCTGCTACCAGATTGTAGCAATTCAAAAGTTACATCGAATGAGCCTATCGGCGTATTCCTGGCTATTGTAGTTTAGGAGATATTGGCAGATTTAGCCATTTTGGGGGGTATGAAAATTTATGAAAAGTTCAATTCCACCAAGATTTCTCTATGTTCCCGAGGGCCTACAGTTACAACTCTGCTACCAGATTGTAGCAATTCAAAAGTTACATCGAATGAGCCTATCGGCGTATTCCTGGCTATTGTAGTTTAGGAGATATTGGCAGATTTAGCCATTTTGGGGGGTATGAAAATTTATGAAAAGTTCAATTCCACCAAGATTTCTCTATGTTCCCGAGGGCCTACAGTTACAACTCTGCTACCAGATTGTAGCAATTCAAAAGTTACATCGAATGAGCCTATCGGCGTATTCCTGGATATTGTAGTTTAGGAGATATTGGCAGATTTAGCCATTTTGGGGGGTATGAAAATTTATGAAAAGTTCAATTCCACCAAGATTTCTCTATGTTCCCGAGGGCCTACAGTTACAACTCTGCTACCAGATTGTAGCAATTCAAAAGTTACATCGAATGAGCCTATCGGCGTATTCCTGGCTATTGTAGTTTAGGAGATATTGGCAGATTTAGCCATTTTGGGGGGTATGAAAATTTATGAAAAGTTCAATTCCACCAAGATTTCTCTATGTTCCCGAGGGCCTACAGTTACAACTCTGCTACCAGATTGTAGCAATTCAAAAGTTACATCGAATGAGCCTATCGGCGTATTCCTGGCTGTTGTAGTTTAGGAGATATTGGCAGAGTTAGCCATTTTGGGGGGTATGAAATTTTATGAAAAGTTCAATTCCACCAAGATTTCTCTATGTTCCCGAGGGCCTACAGTTACAACTCTGCTACCAGATTGTAGCAATTCAAAAGTTACATCGAATGAGCCTATCGGCGTATTCCTGGCTGTTGTAGTTTAGGAGATATTGCCAGAGTTAGCCATTTTGGGGGGTATGAAAATTTATGAAAAGTTCAATTCCACCAAGATTTCTCTATGTTCCCGAGGGCCTACAGTTAAAACTCTGCTACCAGATTGTAGCAATTCAAAAGTTACATCGAATGAGCCTATCGGCGTATTCCTGGCTGTTGTAGTTTAGGAGATATTGGCAGAGTTAGCCATTTTGGGGGGTATGAAAATTTATGAAAAGTTCAATTCCACCAAGATTTCTCTATGTTCCCGAGGGCCTACAGTTACAACTCTGCTACCAGATTGTAGCAATTCAAAAGTTACATCGAATGAGCCTATCGGCGTATTCCTGGCTGTTGTAGTTTAGGAGATATTGGCAGAGTTAGCCATTTTGGGGGGTATGAAAATTTATGAAAAGTTCAATTCCACCATGATTTCTCTATGTTCCCGAGGGCCTACAGTTACAACTCTGCTACCAGATTGTAGCAATTCAAAAGTTACATCGAATGAGCCTATCGGCGTATTCCTGGCTATTGTAGTTTAGGAGATATTGGCAGATTTAGCCATTTTGGGGGTTATGAAAATTTATGAAAAGTTCAATTCCACCAAGATTTCTCTATGTTCCCGAGGGCCTACAGTTACAACTCTGCAACCAGACTGTAGCAATTCAAAAGTTACATCGAAAGAGCCTATCGGCGTATTCCTGGCTATTGTAGTTTAGGAGATATTGGCAGATTTAGCCATTTTGGGGGGTATGAAAATTTATGAAAAGTTCAATTCCACCAAGATTTCTCTATGTTCCCGAGGGCCTACAGTTACAACTCTGCTACCAGATTGTAGCAATTCAAAAGTTACATCGAATGAGCCTATCGGCGTATTCCTGGCTGTTGTAGTTTAGGAGATATTGGCAGAGTTAGCCATTTTGGGGGGTATGAAAATTTATGAAAAGTTCAATTCCACCAAGATTTCTCTATGTTCCCGAGGGCCTACAGTTACAACTCTGCTACCAGATTGTAGCAATTCAAAAGTTACATCGAATGAGCCTATCGGCGTATTCCTGGCTATTGTAGTTTAGGAGATATTGGCAGATTTAGCCATTTTGGGGGGTATGAAAATTTATGAAAAGTTGAATTCCACCAAGATTTCTCTATGTTCCCGAGGGCCTACAGTTACAACTCTGCTACCAGATTGTAGCAATTCAAAAGTTACATCGAATGAGCCTATCGGCGTATTCCTGGCTATTGTAGTTTAGGAGATATTGGCAGATTTAGCCATTTTGGGGGTTATGAAAATTTATGAAAAGTTCAATTCCACCAAGATTTCTCTATGTTCCCGAGGGCCTACAGTTACAACTCTGCAACCAGACTGTAGCAATTCAAAAGTTACATCGAAAGAGCCTATCGGCGTATTCCTGGCTATTGTAGTTTAGGAGATATTGGCAGATTTAGCCATTTTGGGGGGTATGAAAATTTATGAAAAGTTCAATTCCACCAAGGTTTCTCTATGTTCCCGAGGGCCTACAGTTACAACTCTGCTACCAGATTGTAGCAATTCAAAAGTTACATCGAATGAGCCTATCGGCGTATTCCTGGCTGTTGTAGTTTAGGAGATATTGGCAGAGTTAGCCATTTTGGGGGGTATGAAAATTTATGAAAAGTTCAATTCCACCAAGATTTCTCTATGTTCCCGAGGGCCTACAGTTACAACTCTGCTACCAGATTGTAGCAATTCAAAAGTTACATCGAATGAGCCTATCGGCGTATTCCTGGCTATTGTAGTTTAGGAGATATTGGCAGATTTAGCCATTTTGGGGGGTATGAAAATTTATGAAAAGTTCAATTCCACCAAGATTTCTCTATGTTCCCGAGGGCCTACAGTTACAACTCTGCTACCAGATTGTAGCAATTCAAAAGTTACATCGAATGAGTTTATCGGCGTATTCCTGGCTATTGTAGTTTAGGAGATATTGGCAGATTTAGCCATTTTGGGGGGTATGAAAATTTATGAAAAGTTCAATTCCACCAAGATTTCTCTATGTTCCCGAAGGCCTACAGTTACAACTCTGCTACCAGATTGTAGCAATTCAAAAGTTACATCGAATGAGCCTATCGGCGTATTCCTGGCTATTGTAGTTTAGGAGATATTGGCAGATTTAGCCATTTTGGGGGGTATGAAAATTTATGAAAAGTTCAATTCCACCAAGATTTCTCTATGTTCCCGAGGGCCTACAGTTACAACTCTGCAACCAGATTGTAGCAATTCAAAAGTTACATCGAATGATCCTATCGGCGTATTCCTGGCTATCGTAGTTTAGGAGATATTGGCAGATTTAGCCATTTTGGGGGGTATGAAAATTTATGAAAAGTTCAATTCCACCAAGATTTCTCTATGTTCCCGAGGGCCTACAGTTACAACTCTGCTACCAGATTGTAGCAATTCAAAAGTTACATCGAATGAGCCTATCGGCGTATTCCTGGCTATTGTAGTTTAGGAGATATTGGCAGATTTAGCCATTTTGGGGGGTATGAAAATTTATGAAAAGTTCAATTCCACCAAGATTTCTCTATGTTCCCGAGGGCCTACAGTTACAACTCTGCTACCAGATTGTAGCAATTCAAAAGTTACATCGAATGAGCCTATCGGCGTATTCCTGGCTATTGTAGTTTAGGAGATATTGGCAGATTTGTCCATTTTGGGGGGTATGAAAATTTATGAAAAGTTCAATTCCACCAAGATTTCTCTATGTTCCCGAGGGCCTACAGTTACAACTCTGCTACCAGATTGTAGCAATTCAAAAGTTACATCGAATGAGCCTATCGGCGTATTCCTGGCTATTGTAGTTTAGGAGATATTGGCAGATTTAGCCATTTTGGGGGGTATGAAAATTTATGAAAAGTTCAATTCCACCAAGATTTCTCTATGTTCCCGAGGGCCTACAGTTACAACTCTGCTACCAGATTGTAGCAATTCAAAAGTTACATCGAATGAGCCTATCGGCGTATTCCTGGCTATTGTAGTTTAGGAGATATTGGCAGATTTAGCCATTTTGGGGGGTATGAAAATTTATGAAAAGTTCAATTCCACCAAGATTTCTCTATGTTCCGGAGGGCCTACAGTTACAACTCTGCTACCAGATTGTAGCAATTCAAAAGTTACATCGAATGAGCCTATCGGCGTATTCCTGGCTATTGTAGTTTAGGAGATATTGGCAGATTTAGCCATTTTGGGGGGTATGAAAATTTATGAAAAGTTCAATTCCACCAAGATTTCTCTATGTTCCCGAGGGCCTACAGTTACAACTCTGCTACCAGATTGTAGCAATTCAAAAGTTACATCGAATGAGCCTATCGGCGTATTCCTGGCTATTGTAGTTTAGGAGATATTGGCAGATTTAGCCATTTTGGGGGGTATGAAAATTTATGAAAAGTTCAATTCCACCAAGATTTCTCTATGTTCCCGAGGGCCTACAGTTACAACTCTGCTACCAGATTGTAGCAATTCAAAAGTTACATCGAATGAGCCTATCGGCGTATTCCTGGCTATTGTAGTTTAGGAGATATTGGCAGATTTAGCCATTTTGGGGGGTATGAAAATTTATGAAAAGTTCAATTCCACCAAGATTTCTCTATGTTCCCGAGGGCCTACAGTTACAACTCTGCTACCAGATTGTAGCAATTCAAAAGTTACATCGAATGAGCTCATCGGCGTATTCCTGGCTATTGTAGTTTAGGAGATATTGGCAGATTTAGCTATTTTGGGGGGTATGAAAATTTAGGAAAAGTTCAATTCCACCAAGATTTCTCTATGTTCCCGAGGGCCTACAGTTACAACTCTGCTACCAGATTGTAGCAATTCAAAAGTTACATCGAATGAGCCTATCGGCGTATTCCTGGCTATTGTAGTTTAGGAGATATTGGCAGATTTAGCCATTTTGGGGGGTATGAAAATTTATGAAAAGTTCAATTCCACCAAGATTTCTCTATGTTCCCGAGGGCCTACAGTTACAACTCTGCAACCAGATTGTAGCAATTCAAAAGTTACATCGAATGAGCCTATCGGCGTATTCCTGGCTATTGTAGTTTAGGAGATATTGGCAGATTTAGCCATTTTGGGGGGTATGAAAATTTATGAAAAGTTCAATTCCACCAAGATTTCTCTATGTTCCCGAGGGCCTACAGTTACAACTCTGCTACCAGATTGTAGCAATTCAAAAGTTACATCGAATGAGCCTATCGGCGTATCCCTGGCTATTGTAGTTTAGGAGATATTGGCAGATTTAGCTATTTTGGGGGGTATGAAAATTTATGAAAAGTTCAATTCCACCAAGATTTCTCTATGTTCCCGAGGGCCTACAGTTACAACTCTGCTACCAGATTGTAGCAATTCAAAAGTTACATCGAATGAGCCTATCGGCGTATTCCTGGCTATTGTAGTTTAGGAGATATTGGCAGATTTGTCCATTTTGGGGGGTATGAAAATTTATGAAAAGTTCAATTCCACCAAGATTTCTCTATGTTCCCGAGGGCCTACAGTTACAACTCTGCTACCAGATTGTAGCAATTCAAAAGTTACATCGAATGAGCCTATCGGCGTATTCCTGGCTATTGTAGTTTAGGAGATATTGGCAGATTTAGCCATTTTGGGGGGTATGAAAATTTATGAAAAGTTCAATTCCACCAAGATTTCTCTATGTTCCCGAGGGCCTACAGTTACAACTCTGCTACCAGATTGTAGCAATTCAAAAGTTACATCGAATGAGCCTATCGGCGTATTCCTGGCTATTGTAGTTTAGGAGATATTGGCAGATTTAGCCATTTTGGGGGGTATGAAAATTTATGAAAAGTTCAATTCCACCAAGATTTCTCTATGTTCCGGAGGGCCTACAGTTACAACTCTGCTACCAGATTGTAGCAATTTAAAAGTTACATCGAATGAGCCTATTGGCGTATTCCTGGCTATTGTAGTTTAGGAGATATTGGCAGATTTAGCCATTTTGGGGGGTATGAAAATTTATGAAAAGTTCAATTCCACCAAGATTTCTCTATGTTCCCGAGGGCCTACAGTTACAACTCTGCTACCAGATTGTAACAATTCAAAAGTTACATCGAATGAGCCTATCGGCGTATTCCTGGCTATTGTAGTTTAGGAGATATTGGCAGATTTAGCCATTTTGGGGGGTATGAAAATTTATGAAATGTTCAATTCCACCAAGATTTCTCTATGTTCCCGAGGGCCTACAGTTACAACTCTGCTACCAGATTGTAGCAATTCAAAAGTTACATGGAATGAGCCTATCGGCGTATTCCTGGCTATTGTAGTTTAGGAGATATTGGCAGATTTAGCCATTTTGGGGGGTATGAAAATTTATGAAAAGTTCAATTCCACCAAGATTTCTCTATGTTCCCGAGGGCCTACAGTTACAACTCTGCTACCAGATTGTAGCAATTCAAAAGTTACATCGAATGAGCCTATCGGCGTATTCCTGGCTATTGTAGTTTAGGAGATATTGGCAGATTTAGCCATTTTGGGGGGTATGAAAATTTATGAAAAGTTCAATTCCACCAAGATTTCTCTATGTTCCCGAGGCCTACAGTTACAACTCTGCTACCAGATTGTAGCAATTCAAAAGTTACATCGAATGAGCCTATCGGCGTATTCCTGGCTATCGTAGTTTAGGAGATATTGGCAGATTTAGCCATTTTGGGGGGTATGAAAATTTATGAAAAGTTCAATTCCACCAAGATTTCTCTATGTTTCCCGAGGGCCTACAGTTACAACTCTGCTACCAGATTGTAGCAATTCAAAAGTTACATCGAATGAGCCTATCGGCGTATTCCTGGCTATTGTAGTTTAGGAGATATTGGCAGATTTAGCCATTTTGGGGGGTATGAAAATTTATGAAAAGTTCAATTCCACCAAGATTTCTCTATGTTCCCGAGGGCCTACAGTTACAACTCTGCTACCAGATTGTAGCAATTCAAAAGTTACATCGAATGAGCCTATCGGCGTATTCCTGGATATTGTAGTTTAGGAGATATTGGCAGATTTAGCCATTTTGGGGGGTATGAAATTTATGAAAAGTTCAATTCCACCAAGATTTCTCTATGTTCCCGAGGGCCTACAGTTACAACTCTGCTACCAGATTGTAGCAATTCAAAAGTTACATCGAATGAGCCTATCGGCGTATTCCTGGCTATTGTAGTTTAGGAGATATTGGCAGATTTAGCCATTTTGGGGGGTATGAAAATTTATGAAAAGTTCAATTCCACCAAGATTTCTCTATGTTCCCGAGGGCCTACAGTTACAACTCTGCTACCAGATTGTAGCAATTCAAAAGTTACATCGAATGAGCCTATCGGCGTATTCCTGGCTATTGTAGTTTAGGAGATATTGGCAGATTTAGCCATTTTGGGGGGTATGAAAATTTATGAAAAGTTCAATTCCACCAAGATTTCTCTATGTTCCCGAGGGCCTACAGTTACAACTCTGCTACCAGATTGTAGCAATTCAAAAGTTACATCGAATGAGCCTATCCGCGTATTCCTGGCTATTGTAGTTTAGGAGATATTGGCAGATTTAGCCATTTTGGGGGTATGAAAATTTATGAAAAGTTCAATTCCACCAAGATTTCTCTATGTTCCGAGGGCCTACAGTTACAACTCTGCTACCAGATTGTAGCAATTCAAAAGTTACATCGAATGAGCCTATCGGCGTATTCCTGGCTATTGTAGTTTAGGAGATATTGGCAGATTTAGCCATTTTGGGGGGTATGAAAATTTATGAAAAGTTCAATTCCCACCAAGATTTCTCTATGTTCCCGAGGGCCTACAGTTACAACTCTGCTACCAGAATGTAGCAATTCAAAAGTTACATCGAATGAGCCTATCGGCGTATTCCTGGATATTGTAGTTTAGGAGATATTGGCAGATTTAGCCATTTTGGGGGTATGAAAATTTATGAAAAGTTCAATTCCACCAAGATTTCTCTATGTTCCCGAGGGCCTACAGTTACAACTCTGCTACCAGATTGTAGCAATTCAAAAGTTACATCGAATGAGCCTATCGGCGTATTCCTGGCTATTGTAGTTTAGGAGATATTGGCAGATTTAGCCATTTTGGGGGTATGAAAATTTATGAAAAGTTCAATTCCACCAAGATTTCTCTATGTTCCGAGGGCCTACAGTTACAACTCTGCTACCAGATTGTAGCAATTCAAAAGTTACATCGAATGAGCCTATCGGCGTATTCCTGGCTATTGTAGTTTAGGAGATATTGGCAGATTTAGCCATTTTGGGGGGTATGAAAATTTATGAAAGTTCAATTCCACCAAGATTTCTCTATGTTCCCGAGGGCCTACAGTTACAACTCTGCTACCAGATTGTAGCAATTCAAAAGTTACATCGAATGAGCCTATCGGCGTATTCCTGGCTATTGTAGTTTAGGAGATATTGGCAGATTTAGCCATTTTGGGGGGTATGAAAATTTATGAAAAGTTCAATTCCACCAAGATTTCTCTATGTTCCCGAGGGCCTACAGTTACAACTCTGCTACCAGATTGTAGCAATTCAAAAGTTACATCGAATGAGCCTATCGGCGTATTCCTGGCTATTGTAGTTTAGGAGATATTGGCAGATTTAGCCATTTTGGGGGTATGAAAATTTATGAAAAGTTCAATTCCACCAAGATTTCTCTATGTTCCCGAGGGCCTACAGTTACAACTCTGCTACCAGATTGTAGCAATTCAAAAGTTACATCGAATGAGCCTATCGGCGTATTCCTGGCTATTGTAGTTTAGGAGATATTGGCAGATTTAGCCATTTTGGGGGGTATGAAAATTTATGAAAAGTTCAATTCCACCAAGATTTCTCTATGTTCCCGAGGGCCTACAGTTACAACTCTGCTACCAGATTGTAGCAATTCAAAAGTTACATCGAATGAGCCTATCGGCGTATCCTGGCTATTGTAGTTTATGGAGATCTTGCAGATTATAGCCATTTTGAGGGGTATGAAAATTATGAAAAGTTCAATTCCACCAAGATTTCTCTATGTTCCGAGGGCCTACAGTTTACAACTCTGCTACCAGATTGTAGCAATCAAAGTTACATCGATGAGGCCTATCGGCGTATTCCTGGCTATCGTAGTTTAGAGATCTTGGCAGATTTAGCCATTTTGGGGGGTTGAAAATTATGAAAAGTTCATCCACCAAGATTTCTCTATGTTCCCGAGGGGCCTACAGTTACAACTCTGCTACCACATTGTAGCAATTCAAAGTTACATCGAATGAGCCGATCGGGCGTATTCCTGGCTATTGTAGTTTAGGAGATATGGCAGATTTAGCCATTTTGGTGGGGGTATGAAAATTTATGAAAAGTTTCAATTCCACCAAGATTTCTCTAAGTTCCCGAGGGCCTACAGTTACAACTCTGCTACCAGATTGTAGCAATTCAAAAGTTACATCGAATGAGGCCTATCGGCGTATTCTGGCTATTGTTAGTTTCA
>NW_027648677.1:0-61290 GCF_051294905.1 Botryllus schlosseri | reverse complement strand
CTCTAAGTACAACAGTCAGGGAAAAGTTATTGCGTGCAATCGGTCTAACTTTCAGAGTTAGACACTCTGATACCGGAATTGTAGTTCTAGGCCTTCGGGAACATGGGGAAATCGAGGTCAATTTCATACCCCCCAAAATGTCAAAATTTGCCAATATCTCTCTAAGTACAACAGTCAGGGAAAAGTTATTGCGTGCAATCGGTCTAACTTTCAGAGTTAGACACTCTGATACCGGAATTGTAGTTCTAGGCCTTCGGGAACATGGAGAAATCGAGGTCAATTTCATACCCCCCAAAATGTCAAAATTTGCCAATATCTCTCAAAGTGCAACAGTCAGGGAAAAGTTATTGCGTGCAATCGGTCTAACTTTCAGAGTTAGACACTCTGATACCGGAATTGTAGTTCTAGGCCTTCGGGAACATGGAGAAATCGAGGTCAATTTCATACCCCCCAAAATGTCAAAATTTGCCAATATCTCTCTAAGTACAACAGTCAGGGAAAAGTTATTGCGTGCAATCGGTCTAACTTTCAGAGTTAGACACTCTGATACCGGAATTGTAGTTCTAGGCCTTCGGGAACATGGAGAAATCGAGGTCAATTTCATACCCCCCAAAATGTCAAAATTTGCCAATATCTCTCTAAGTACAACAGTCAGGGAAAAGTTATTGCGTGCAATCGGTCTAACTTTCAGAGTTAGACACTCTGATACCGGAATTGTAGTTCTAGGCCTTCGGGAACATGGAGAAATCGAGGTCAATTTCATACCCCCCAAAATGTCAAAATTTGCCAATATCTCTCTAAGTACAACAGTCAGGGAAAAGTTATTGCGTGCAATCGGTCTAACTTTCAGAGTTAGACACTCTGATACCGGAATTGTAGTTCTAGGCCTTCGGGAACATGGAGAAATCGAGGTCAATTTCATACCCCCCAAAATGTCAAAATTTGCCAATATCTCTCTAAGTACAACAGTCAGGGAAAAGTTATTGCGTGCAATCGGTCTAACTTTCAGAGTTAGACACTCTGATACCGGAATTGTAGTTCTAGGCCTTCGGGAACATGGAGAAATCGAGGTCAATTTCATACCCCCCAAAATGTCAAAATTTGCCAATATCTCTCTAAGTACAACAGTCAGGGAAAAGTTATTGCGTGCAATCGGTCTAACTTTCAGAGTTAGACACTCTGATACCGGAATTGTAGTTCTAGGCCTTCGGGAACATGGAGAAATCGAGGTCAATTTCATACCCCCCAAAATGTCAAAATTTGCCAATATCTCTCTAAGTACAACAGTCAGGGAAAAGTTATTGCGTGCAATCGGTCTAACTTTCAGAGTTAGACACTCTGATACCGGAATTGTAGTTCTAGGCCTTCGGGAACATGGAGAAATCGAGGTCAATTTCATACCCCCCAAAATGTCAAAATTTGCCAATATCTCTCTAAGTACAACAGTCAGGGAAAAGTTATTGCGTGCAATCGGTCTAACTTTCAGAGTTAGACACTCTGATACCGGAATTGTAGTTCTAGGCCTTCGGGAACATGGAGAAATCGAGGTCAATTTCATACCCCCCAAAATGTCAAAATTTGCCAATATCTCTCTAAGTACAACAGTCAGGGAAAAGTTATTGCGTGCAATCGGTCTAACTTTCAGAGTTAGACACTCTGATACCGGAATTGTAGTTCTAGGCCTTCGGGAACATGGAGAAATCGAGGTCAATTTCATACCCCCCAAAATGTCAAAATTTGCCAATATCTCTCTAAGTACAACAGTCAGGGAAAAGTTATTGCGTGCAATCGGTTTAACTTTCAGAGTTAGACACTCTGATACCGGAATTGTAGTTCTAGGCCTTCGGGAACATGGAGAAATCGAGGTCAATTTCATACCCCCCAAAATGTCAAAATTTGCCAATATCTCTCTAAGTACAACAGTCAGGGAAAAGTTATTGCGTGCAATCGGTCTAACTTTCAGAGTTAGCACTCTGATACCGGAATTGTAGTTCTAGGCCTTCGGGAACATGGAGAAATCGAGGTCAATTTCATACCCCCCAAAATGTCAAAATTTGCCAATATCTCTCTAAGTACAACAGTCAGGGAAAAGTTATTGCGTGCAATCGGTCTAACTTTCAGAGTTAGACACTCTGATACCGGAATTGTAGTTCTAGGCCTTCGGGAACATGGAGAAATCGAGGTCAATTTCATACCCCCCAAAATGTCAAAATTTGCCAATATCTCTCTAAGTACAACAGTCAGGGAAAAGTTATTGCGTGCAATCGGTCTAACTTTCAGAGTTAGACACTCTGATACCGGAATTGTAGTTCTAGGCCTTCGGGAACATGGAGAAATCGAGGTCAATTTCATACCCCCCAAAATGTCAAAATTTGCCAATATCTCTCTAAGTACAACAGTCAGGGAAAAGTTATTGCGTGCAATCGGTCTAACTTTCAGAGTTAGACACTCTGATACCGGAATTGTAGTTCTAGGCCTTCGGGAACATGGAGAAATCGAGGTCAATTTCATACCCCCCAAAATGTCAAAATTTGCCAATATCTCTCTAAGTACAACAGTCAGGGAAAAGTTATTGCGTGCAATCGGTCTAACTTTCAGAGTTAGACACTCTGATACCGGAATTGTAGTTCTAGGCCTTCGGGAACATGGAGAAATCGAGGTCAATTTCATACCCCCCAAAATGTCAAAATTTGCCAATATCTCTCTAAGTACAACAGTCAGGGAAAAGTTATTGCGTGCAATCGGTCTAACTTTCAGAGTTAGACACTCTGATACCGGAATTGTAGTTCTAGGCCTTCGGGAACATGGAGAAATCGAGGTCAATTTCATACCCCCCAAAATGTCAAAATTTGCCAATATCTCTCTAAGTACAACAGTCAGGGAAAAGTTATTGCGTGCAATCGGTCTAACTTTCAGAGTTAGACACTCTGATACCTGAATTGTAGTTCTAGGCCTTCGGGAACATGGAGAAATCGAGGTCAATTTCATACCCCCCAAAATGTCAAAATTTGCCAATATCTCTCTAAGTACAACAGTCAGGGAAAAGTTATTGCGTGCAATCGGTCTAACTTTCAGAGTTAGACACTCTGATACCGGAATTGTAGTTCTAGGCCTTCGGGAACATGGAGAAATCGAGGTCAATTTCATACCCCCCAAAATGTCAAAATTTGCCAATATCTCTCTAAGTACAACAGTCAGGGAAAAGTTATTGCGTGCAATCGGTCTAACTTTCAGAGTTAGACACTCTGATACCGGAATTGTAGTTCTAGGCCTTCGGGAACATGGAGAAATCGAGGTCAATTTCATACCCCCCAAAATGTCAAAATTTGCCAATATCTCTCTAAGTACAACAGTCAGGGAAAAGTTATTGCGTGCAATCGGTCTAACTTTCAGAGTTAGACACTCTGATACCGGAATTGTAGTTCTAGGCCTTCGGGAACATGGAGAAATCGAGGTCAATTTCATACCCCCCAAAATGTCAAAATTTGCCAATATCTCTCTAAGTACAACAGTCAGGGAAAAGTTATTGCGTGCAATCGGTCTAACTTTCAGAGTTAGACACTCTGATACCGGAATTGTAGTTCTAGGCCTTCGGGAACATGGAGAAATCGAGGTCAATTTCATACCCCCCAAAATGTCAAAATTTGCCAATATCTCTCTAAGTACAACAGTCAGGGAAAAGTTATTGCGTGCAATCGGTCTAACTTTCAGAGTTAGACACTCTGATACCGGAATTGTAGTTCTAGGCCTTCGGGAACATGGAGAAATCGAGGTCAATTTTATACCCCCCAAAATGTCAAAATTTGCCAATATCTCTCTAAGTACAACAGTCAGGGAAAAGTTATTGCGTGCAATCGGTCTAACTTTCAGAGTTAGACACTCTGATACCGGAATTGTAGTTCTAGGCCTTCGGGAACATGGAGAAATCGAGGTCAATTTCATACCCCCCAAAATGTCAAAATTTGCCAATATCTCTCTAAGTACAACAGTCAGGGAAAAGTTATTGCGTGCAATCGGTCTAACTTTCAGAGTTAGACACTCTGATACCGGAATTGTAGTTCTAGGCCTTCGGGAACATGGAGAAATCGAGGTCAATTTCATACCCCCCAAAATGTCAAAATTTGCCAATATCTCTCTAAGTACAACAGTCAGGGAAAAGTTATTGCGTGCAATCGGTCTAACTTTCAGAGTTAGACACTCTGATACCGGAATTGTAGTTCTAGGCCTTCGGGAACATGGAGAAATCGAGGTCAATTTCATACCCCCCAAAATGTCAAAATTTGCCAATATCTCTCTAAGTACAACAGTCAGGGAAAAGTTATTGCGTGCAATCGGTCTAACTTTCAGAGTTAGACACTCTGATACCGGAATTGTAGTTCTAGGCCTTCGGGAACATGGAGAAATCGAGGTCAATTTCATACCCCCCAAAATGTCAAAATTTGCCAATATCTCTCTAAGTACAACAGTCAGGGAAAAGTTATTGCGTGCAATCGGTCTAACTTTCAGAGTTAGACACTCTGATACCGGAATTGTAGTTCTAGGCCTTCGGGAACATGGAGAAATCGAGGTCAATTTCATACCCCCCAAAATGTCAAAATTTGCCAATATCTCTCTAAGTACAACAGTCAGGGAAAAGTTATTGCGTGCAATCGGTTTAACTTTCAGAGTTAGACACTCTGATACCGGAATTGTAGTTCTAGGCCTTCGGGAACATGGAGAAATCGAGGTCAATTTCATACCCCCCAAAATGTCAAAATTTGCCAATATCTCTCTAAGTACAACAGTCAGGGAAAAGTTATTGCGTGCAATCGGTCTAACTTTCAGAGTTAGACACTCTGATACCGGAATTGTAGTTCTAGGCCTTCGGGAACATGGAGAAATCGAGGTCAATTTCATACCCCCCAAAATGTCAAAATTTGCCAATATCTCTCTAAGTACAACAGTCAGGGAAAAGTTATTGCGTGCAATCGGTCTAACTTTCAGAGTTAGACACTCTGATACCGGAATTGTAGTTCTAGGCCTTCGGGAACATGGAGAAATCGAGGTCAATTTCATACCCCCCAAAATGTCAAAATTTGCCAATATCTCTCTAAGTACAACAGTCAGGGAAAAGTTATTGCGTGCAATCGGTCTAACTTTCAGAGTTAGACACTCTGATACCGCAATTGTAGTTCTAGGCCTTCGGGAACATGGAGAAATCGAGGTCAATTTCATACCCCCCAAAATGTCAAAATTTGCCAATATCTCTCTAAGTACAACAGTCAGGGAAAAGTTATTGCGTGCAATCGGTCTAACTTTCAGAGTTAGACACTCTGATACCGGAATTGTAGTTCTAGGCCTTCGGGAACATGGAGAAATCGAGGTCAATTTCATACCCCTCAAAATGTCAAAATTTGCCAATATCTCTCTAAGTACAACAGTCAGGGAAAAGTTATTGCGTGCAATCGGTCTAACTTTCAGAGTTAGACACTCTGATACCGGAATTGTAGTTCTAGGCCTTCGGGAACATGGAGAAATCGAGGTCAATTTCATACCCCCCAAAATGTCAAAATTTGCCAATATCTCTCTAAGTACAACAGTCAGGGAAAAGTTATTGCGTGCAATCGGTCTAACTTTCAGAGTTAGACACTCTGATACCGGAATTGTAGTTCTAGGCCTTCGGGAACATGGAGAAATCGAGGTCAATTTCATACCCCCCAAAATGTCAAAATTTGCCAATATCTCTCTAAGTACAACAGTCAGGGAAAAGTTATTGCGTGCAATCGGTCTAACTTTCAGAGTTAGACACTCTGATACCGGAATTGTAGTTCTAGGCCTTCGGGAACATGGAGAAATCGAGGTCAATTTCATACCCCCCAAAATGTCAAAATTTGCCAATATCTCTCTAAGTACAACAGTCAGGGAAAAGTTATTGCGTGCAATCGGTCTAACTTTCAGAGTTAGACACTCTGATACCGGAATTGTAGTTCTAGGCCTTCGGGAACATGGAGAAATCGAGGTCAATTTCATACCCCCCAAAATGTCAAAATTTGCCAATATCTCTCTAAGTACAACAGTCAGGGAAAAGTTATTGCGTGCAATCGGTCTAACTTTCAGAGTTAGACACTCTGATACCGGAATTGTAGTTCTAGGCCTTCGGGAACATGGAGAAATCGAGGTCAATTTCATACCCCCCAAAATGTCAAAATTTGCCAATATCTCTCTAAGTACAACAGTCAGGGAAAAGTTATTGCGTGCAATCGGTCTAACTTTCAGAGTTAGACACTCTGATACCGGAATTGTAGTTCTAGGCCTTCGGGAACATGGAGAAATCGAGGTCAATTTTATACCCCCCAAAATGTCAAAATTTGCCAATATCTCTCTAAGTACAACAGTCAGGGAAAAGTTATTGCGTGCAATCGGTCTAACTTTCAGAGTTAGACACTCTGATACCGGAATTGTAGTTCTAGGCCTTCGGGAACATGGAGAAATCGAGGTCAATTTCATACCCCCCAAAATGTCAAAATTTGCCAATATCTCTCTAAGTACAACAGTCAGGGAAAAGTTATTGCGTGCAATCGGTCTAACTTTCAGAGTTAGACACTCTGATACCGGAATTGTAGTTCTAGGCCTTCGGGAACATGGAGAAATCGAGGTCAATTTCATACCCCCCAAAATGTCAAAATTTGCCAATATCTCTCTAAGTACAACAGTCAGGGAAAAGTTATTGCGTGCAATCGGTCTAACTTTCAGAGTTAGACACTCTGATACCGGAATTGTAGTTCTAGGCCTTCGGGAACATGGAGAAATCGAGGTCAATTTCATACCCCCCAAAATGTCAAAATTTGCCAATATCTCTCTAAGTACAACAGTCAGGGAAAAGTTATTGCGTGCAATCGGTCTAACTTTCAGAGTTAGACACTCTGATACCGGAATTGTAGTTCTAGGCCTTCGGGAACATGGAGAAATCGAGGTCAATTTCATACCCCCCAAAATGTCAAAATTTGCCAATATCTCTCTAAGTACAACAGTCAGGGAAAAGTTATTGCGTGCAATCGGTCTAACTTTCAGAGTTAGACACTCTGATACCGGAATTGTAGTTCTAGGCCTTCGGGAACATGGAGAAATCGAGGTCAATTTCATACCCCCCAAAATGTCAAAATTTGCCAATATCTCTCTAAGTACAACAGTCAGGGAAAAGTTATTGCGTGCAATCGGTCTAACTTTCAGAGTTAGACACTCTGATACCGGAATTGTAGTTCTAGGCCTTCGGGAACATGGAGAAATCGAGGTCAATTTCATACCCCCCAAAATGTCAAAATTTGCCAATATCTCTCTAAGTACAACAGTCAGGGAAAAGTTATTGCGTGCAATCGGTCTAACTTTCAGAGTTAGACACTCTGATACCGGAATTGTAGTTCTAGGCCTTCGGGAACATGGAGAAATCGAGGTCAATTTCATACCCCCCAAAATGTCAAAATTTGCCAATATCTCTCTAAGTACAACAGTCAGGGAAAAGTTATTGCGTGCAATCGGTCTAACTTTCAGAGTTAGACACTCTGATACCGGAATTGTAGTTCTAGGCCTCCGGGAACATGGAGAAATCGAGGTCAATTTCATACCCCCCAAAATGTCAAAATTTGCCAATATCTCTCTAAGTACAACAGTCAGGGAAAAGTTATTGCGTGCAATCGGTCTAACTTTCAGAGTTAGACACTTGATACCGGAATTGTAGTTCTAGGCCTTCGGGAACATGGAGAAATCGAGGTCAATTTCATACCCCCCAAAATGTCAAAATTTGCCAATATCTCTCTAAGTACAACAGTCAGGGAAAAGTTATTGCGTGCAATCGGTCTAACTTTCAGAGTTAGACACTCTGATACCGGAATTGTAGTTCTAGGCCTTCGGGAACATGAAGAAATCGAGGTCAATTTCATACCCCCCAAAATGTCAAAATTTGCCAATATCTCTCTAAGTACAACAGTCAGGGAAAAGTTATTGCGTGCAATCGGTCTAACTTTCAGAGTTAGACACTCTGATACCGGAATTGTAGTTCTAGGCCTTCGGGAACATGGAGAAATCGAGGTCAATTTCATACCCCCCAAAATGTCAAAATTTGCCAATATCTCTCTAAGTACAACAGTCAGGGAAAAGTTATTGCGTGCAATCGGTCTAACTTTCAGAGTTAGACACTCTGATACCGGAATTGTAGTTCTAGGCCTTCGGGAACATGGAGAAATCGAGGTCAATTTCATACCCCCCAAAATGTCAAAATTTGCCAATATCTCTCTAAGTACAACAGTCAGGGAAAAGTTATTGCGTGCAATCGGTCTAACTTTCAGAGTTAGACACTCTGATACCGGAATTGTAGTTCTAGGCCATGGGTCGGCAACCTTTTTCTAGTCGCGGGCCAAATTTCAGGTGCACAACATCTTGGCGGGCCGGACCGGAATTTTTCTTAATACTATAGTTAACAGTCACGTCGGTATATTACCCTACAATGCTGCAATCTCAATCATACAAATCACAAAAAGAGCAAAACACATGTATTTACACTTCAACAACGCAGGATAAATGTGACACTTGGCGCATCTTGCTTTGTGATAGGTTTTCAACTTCTGGCAACAAGTCAGATGAAGCTAGAATCAGGCCATATTCAGAATGTGCGTTGGGATACGTGATCTTAGCTTGCTATTCATGAATTTCATTGTTGAAAACTATTGTTCACATGCGCACGTGCTACCAAAAGTCGATGCTATTTCTTTTGCATTGTTGGTCAAGCTGGGATGAAGACCCACTCAAGAACGTACTCTTCGTCAAAGTCAATCAGCGATATGCTCTTTGTATGAAATTTGTCATTCAATTCAACTGCATGGCATTTCAAATCGGCCCATTTGAAATTTTCTGGCATTTGTATTGGCGCCCACATTAATCGGAGTACTGGGTAGTCAGAATTTATTTTGTACAGAACGAATGTCGGAAAAGCGGATGGAAATTCATTAATTTAATTTGGTATATCACAGTTACAAATGTATAGTGCTGATACTAGGTTTACTCTCCTCCAGTATAGGAAAGTGAGCTTATTTAGTTGTTTCCCCCTGAAGTTGCAAATTCAATTTGTTTAGATGTGACGTTAAATGTTCTACGAAAGCAAGATTAGATACCCATTTTCGATGACAAGATTATGATCGAGTCGGCGATGTTTGTATATTCAAGGAAAGTTGCTATTTCATTTCTCAGTTCATACACTCGTGCAATCATCTCGACGTAACAAAGCATGTACCCGTTTTGCCAGTGACACTTGCAACCGACGGGTTTGGCCAAGACACAGAAAACTTCAGAAGAACGCATATTGCTTGGAATGCCGAACAGCTTCTTGTAGTTGAAGTGAAGTGCTCTATGTTTCGTTGTTCCTGTGTTTGAAATATACGTGACAAAGCAATGCTTATTGGGGTAGGCCTATCTTTAATATTGCGTTTGGGTCTGCATTCATTACAGTGGAACATATTGACTCAAAGGCTTTCCGCGTGCGCCTTGTCAGGAGTTAGCGACACAAGAAGAGCTTACTGAAATATAGACATACGAAAACCAAATTGGCAAAATATGACGTGACAATGCAATAATAAAAAGGATCGCTAACAGCTGTACCGGTACTCCGGTAGTCATAACAAAGTGACAAGAGAAAATCAAATCATACAAAACACAGACAATTAGCGGTATTTTATTTAATATTTTAGGATTGCATAGATAGGCCTACTCTTTGTGCTTGTTATTGTGGCGTTAACTCTTTGATATGGGGCACACGGGGGATCTTTGAGGTGATGGATTCTGCTGTGGTGAATGTGGTTCTGAGAGCAATATTCAAGTTCAGTACCGCCAGCAACATTTGAGGTATCTCTGCGTTTCTCTGAGAGCTATTAGGGTGATTAACATTTACAAAGTGGTATTCTGCGACTCACGCAGCAGCCTGATTCTAAAATCGGAATATGACGAACCCGGACCAGTACGGGGCTCGTTCACTTGTGGACCAAAAACCCCTTTTCTCCGTAACGCGGTACTGAGTTTGGTCCGAAAGTGAACGAGCCCCGTAGGTGCGTGAATTACATGTTCCGGAATCATCATCCGTAAGTGGAAGAAAACATTATAAATTTTGACATTTGTCGAAGCAGTGCTGCACTGCAGATTGGAACTCATTAAGAAACGGCGGGCCGTATTCTTGTGTTAACTAATTATTTCGTCGCGGGCCGGACGATTTCGCTTGGCGGGCCGGATCCGGCCCGCGGGCCGTAGGTTGCCGACCCTTGTTCTAGGCCTTCGGGAACATGGAGAAATCGAGGTCAATTTCATACCCCCCAAAATGTCAAAATTTGCCAATATCTCTCTAAGTACAACAGTCAGGGAAAAGTTATTGCGTGCAATCGGTCTAACTTTCAGAGTTAGACACTCTGATACCGGAATTGTAGTTCTAGGCCTTCGGGAACATGGAGAAATCGAGGTCAATTTCATACCCCCCAAAATGTCAAAATTTGCCAATATCTCTCTAAGTACAACAGTCAGGGAAAAGTTATTGCGTGCAATCGGTCTAACTTTCAGAGTTAGACACTCTGATACCGGAATTGTAGTTCTAGGCCTTCGGGAACATGGAGAAATCGAGGTCAATTTCATACCCCCCAAAATGTCAAAATTTGCCAATATCTCTCTAAGTACAACAGTCAGGGAAAAGTTATTGCGTGCAATCGGTCTAACTTTCAGAGTTAGACACTCTGATACCGGAATTGTAGTTCTAGGCCTTCGGGAACATGGAGAAATCGAGGTCAATTTCATACCCCCCAAAATGTCAAAATTTGCCAATATCTCTCTAAGTACAACAGTCAGGGAAAAGTTATTGCGTGCAATCGGTCTAACTTTCAGAGTTAGACACTCTGATACCGGAATTGTAGTTCTAGGCCTTCGGGAACATGGAGAAATCGAGGTCAATTTCATACCCCCAAAATGTCAAAATTTGCCAATATCTCGCTAAGTACAACAGTCAGGGAAAAGTTATTGCGTGCAATCGGTCTAACTTTCAGAGTTAGACACTCTGATACCGGAATTGTAGTTCTAGGCCTTCGGGAACATGGAGAAATCGAGGTCAATTTCATACCCCCCAAAATGTCAAAATTTGCCAATATCTCTCTAAGTACAACAGTCAGGGAAAAGTTATTGCGTGCAATCGGTCTAACTTTCAGAGTTAGACACTCTGATACCGGAATTGTAGTTCTAGGCCTTCGGGAACATGGAGAAATCGAGGTCAATTTCATACCCCCCAAAATGTCAAAATTTGCCAATATCTCTCTAAGTACAACAGTCAGGGAAAAGTTATTGCGTGCAATCGGTCTAACTTTCAGAGTTAGACACTCTGATACCGGAATTGTAGTTCTAGGCCTTCGGGAACATGGAGAAATCGAGGTCAATTTCATACCCCCCAAAATGTCAAAATTTGCCAATATCTCTCTAAGTACAACAGTCAGGGAAAAGTTATTGCGTGCAATCGGTCTAACTTTCAGAGTTAGACACTCTGATACCGGAATTGTAGTTCTAGGCCTCCGGGAACATGGAGAAATCGAGGTCAATTTCATACCCCCCAAAATGTCAAAATTTGCCAATATCTCTCTAAGTACAACAGTCAGGGAAAAGTTATTGCGTGCAATCGGTCTAACTTTCAGAGTTAGACACTTGATACCGGAATTGTAGTTCTAGGCCTTCGGGAACATGGAGAAATCGAGGTCAATTTCATACCCCCCAAAATGTCAAAATTTGCCAATATCTCTCTAAGTACAACAGTCAGGGAAAAGTTATTGCGTGCAATCGGTCTAACTTTCAGAGTTAGACACTCTGATACCGGAATTGTAGTTCTAGGCCTTCGGGAACATGAAGAAATCGAGGTCAATTTCATACCCCCCAAAATGTCAAAATTTGCCAATATCTCTCTAAGTACAACAGTCAGGGAAAAGTTATTGCGTGCAATCGGTCTAACTTTCAGAGTTAGACACTCTGATACCGGAATTGTAGTTCTAGGCCTTCGGGAACATGGAGAAATCGAGGTCAATTTCATACCCCCCAAAATGTCAAAATTTGCCAATATCTCTCTAAGTACAACAGTCAGGGAAAAGTTATTGCGTGCAATCGGTCTAACTTTCAGAGTTAGACACTCTGATACCGGAATTGTAGTTCTAGGCCTTCGGGAACATGGAGAAATCGAGGTCAATTTCATACCCCCCAAAATGTCAAAATTTGCCAATATCTCTCTAAGTACAACAGTCAGGGAAAAGTTATTGCGTGCAATCGGTCTAACTTTCAGAGTTAGACACTCTGATACCGGAATTGTAGTTCTAGGCCATGGGTCGGCAACCTTTTTCTAGTCGCGGGCCAAATTTCAGGTGCACAACATCTTGGCGGGCCGGACCGGAATTTTTCTTAATACTATAGTTAACAGTCACGTCGGTATATTACCCTACAATGCTGCAATCTCAATCATACAAATCACAAAAAGAGCAAAACACATGTATTTACACTTCAACAACGCAGGATAAATGTGACACTTGGCGCATCTTGCTTTGTGATAGGTTTTCAACTTCTGGCAACAAGTCAGATGAAGCTAGAATCAGGCCATATTCAGAATGTGCGTTGGGATACGTGATCTTAGCTTGCTATTCATGAATTTCATTGTTGAAAACTATTGTTCACATGCGCACGTGCTACCAAAAGTCGATGCTATTTCTTTTGCATTGTTGGTCAAGCTGGGATGAAGACCCACTCAAGAACGTACTCTTCGTCAAAGTCAATCAGCGATATGCTCTTTGTATGAAATTTGTCATTCAATTCAACTGCATGGCATTTCAAATCGGCCCATTTGAAATTTTCTGGCATTTGTATTGGCGCCCACATTAATCGGAGTACTGGGTAGTCAGAATTTATTTTGTACAGAACGAATGTCGGAAAAGCGGATGGAAATTCATTAATTTAATTTGGTATATCACAGTTACAAATGTATAGTGCTGATACTAGGTTTACTCTCCTCCAGTATAGGAAAGTGAGCTTATTTAGTTGTTTCCCCCTGAAGTTGCAAATTCAATTTGTTTAGATGTGACGTTAAATGTTCTACGAAAGCAAGATTAGATACCCATTTTCGATGACAAGATTATGATCGAGTCGGCGATGTTTGTATATTCAAGGAAAGTTGCTATTTCATTTCTCAGTTCATACACTCGTGCAATCATCTCGACGTAACAAAGCATGTACCCGTTTTGCCAGTGACACTTGCAACCGACGGGTTTGGCCAAGACACAGAAAACTTCAGAAGAACGCATATTGCTTGGAATGCCGAACAGCTTCTTGTAGTTGAAGTGAAGTGCTCTATGTTTCGTTGTTCCTGTGTTTGAAATATACGTGACAAAGCAATGCTTATTGGGGTAGGCCTATCTTTAATATTGCGTTTGGGTCTGCATTCATTACAGTGGAACATATTGACTCAAAGGCTTTCCGCGTGCGCCTTGTCAGGAGTTAGCGACACAAGAAGAGCTTACTGAAATATAGACATACGAAAACCAAATTGGCAAAATATGACGTGACAATGCAATAATAAAAAGGATCGCTAACAGCTGTACCGGTACTCCGGTAGTCATAACAAAGTGACAAGAGAAAATCAAATCATACAAAACACAGACAATTAGCGGTATTTTATTTAATATTTTAGGATTGCATAGATAGGCCTACTCTTTGTGCTTGTTATTGTGGCGTTAACTCTTTGATATGGGGCACACGGGGGATCTTTGAGGTGATGGATTCTGCTGTGGTGAATGTGGTTCTGAGAGCAATATTCAAGTTCAGTACCGCCAGCAACATTTGAGGTATCTCTGCGTTTCTCTGAGAGCTATTAGGGTGATTAACATTTACAAAGTGGTATTCTGCGACTCACGCAGCAGCCTGATTCTAAAATCGGAATATGACGAACCCGGACCAGTACGGGGCTCGTTCACTTGTGGACCAAAAACCCCTTTTCTCCGTAACGCGGTACTGAGTTTGGTCCGAAAGTGAACGAGCCCCGTAGGTGCGTGAATTACATGTTCCGGAATCATCATCCGTAAGTGGAAGAAAACATTATAAATTTTGACATTTGTCGAAGCAGTGCTGCACTGCAGATTGGAACTCATTAAGAAACGGCGGGCCGTATTCTTGTGTTAACTAATTATTTCGTCGCGGGCCGGACGATTTCGCTTGGCGGGCCGGATCCGGCCCGCGGGCCGTAGGTTGCCGACCCTTGTTCTAGGCCTTCGGGAACATGGAGAAATCGAGGTCAATTTCATACCCCCCAAAATGTCAAAATTTGCCAATATCTCTCTAAGTACAACAGTCAGGGAAAAGTTATTGCGTGCAATCGGTCTAACTTTCAGAGTTAGACACTCTGATACCGGAATTGTAGTTCTAGGCCTTCGGGAACATGGAGAAATCGAGGTCAATTTCATACCCCCCAAAATGTCAAAATTTGCCAATATCTCTCTAAGTACAACAGTCAGGGAAAAGTTATTGCGTGCAATCGGTCTAACTTTCAGAGTTAGACACTCTGATACCGGAATTGTAGTTCTAGGCCTTCGGGAACATGGAGAAATCGAGGTCAATTTCATACCCCCCAAAATGTCAAAATTTGCCAATATCTCTCTAAGTACAACAGTCAGGGAAAAGTTATTGCGTGCAATCGGTCTAACTTTCAGAGTTAGACACTCTGATACCGGAATTGTAGTTCTAGGCCTTCGGGAACATGGAGAAATCGAGGTCAATTTCATACCCCCCAAAATGTCAAAATTTGCCAATATCTCTCTAAGTACAACAGTCAGGGAAAAGTTATTGCGTGCAATCGGTCTAACTTTCAGAGTTAGACACTCTGATACCGGAATTGTAGTTCTAGGCCTTCGGGAACATGGAGAAATCGAGGTCAATTTCATACCCCCAAAATGTCAAAATTTGCCAATATCTCGCTAAGTACAACAGTCAGGGAAAAGTTATTGCGTGCAATCGGTCTAACTTTCAGAGTTAGACACTCTGATACCGGAATTGTAGTTCTAGGCCTTCGGGAACATGGAGAAATCGAGGTCAATTTCATACCCCCCAAAATGTCAAAATTTGCCAATATCTCTCTAAGTACAACAGTCAGGGAAAAGTTATTGCGTGCAATCGGTCTAACTTTCAGAGTTAGACACTCTGATACCGGAATTGTAGTTCTAGGCCTTCGGGAACATGGAGAAATCGAGGTCAATTTCATACCCCCCAAAATGTCAAAATTTGCCAATATCTCTCTAAGTACAACAGTCAGGGAAAAGTTATTGCGTGCAATCGGTCTAACTTTCAGAGTTAGACACTCTGATACCGGAATTGTAGTTCTAGGCCTCCGGGAACATGGAGAAATCGAGGTCAATTTCATACCCCCCAAAATGTCAAAATTTGCCAATATCTCTCTAAGTACAACAGTCAGGGAAAAGTTATTGCGTGCAATCGGTCTAACTTTCAGAGTTAGACACTTGATACCGGAATTGTAGTTCTAGGCCTTCGGGAACATGGAGAAATCGAGGTCAATTTCATACCCCCCAAAATGTCAAAATTTGCCAATATCTCTCTAAGTACAACAGTCAGGGAAAAGTTATTGCGTGCAATCGGTCTAACTTTCAGAGTTAGACACTCTGATACCGGAATTGTAGTTCTAGGCCTTCGGGAACATGAAGAAATCGAGGTCAATTTCATACCCCCCAAAATGTCAAAATTTGCCAATATCTCTCTAAGTACAACAGTCAGGGAAAAGTTATTGCGTGCAATCGGTCTAACTTTCAGAGTTAGACACTCTGATACCGGAATTGTAGTTCTAGGCCTTCGGGAACATGGAGAAATCGAGGTCAATTTCATACCCCCCAAAATGTCAAAATTTGCCAATATCTCTCTAAGTACAACAGTCAGGGAAAAGTTATTGCGTGCAATCGGTCTAACTTTCAGAGTTAGACACTCTGATACCGGAATTGTAGTTCTAGGCCTTCGGGAACATGGAGAAATCGAGGTCAATTTCATACCCCCCAAAATGTCAAAATTTGCCAATATCTCTCTAAGTACAACAGTCAGGGAAAAGTTATTGCGTGCAATCGGTCTAACTTTCAGAGTTAGACACTCTGATACCGGAATTGTAGTTCTAGGCCTTCGGGAACATGGAGAAATCGAGGTCAATTTCATACCCCCAAAATGTCAAAATTTGCCAATATCTCGCTAAGTACAACAGTCAGGGAAAAGTTATTGCGTGCAATCGGTCTAACTTTCAGAGTTAGACACTCTGATACCGGAATTGTAGTTCTAGGCCTTCGGGAACATGGAGAAATCGAGGTCAATTTCATACCCCCCAAAATGTCAAAATTTGCCAATATCTCTCTAAGTACAACAGTCAGGGAAAAGTTATTGCGTGCAATCGGTCTAACTTTCAGAGTTAGACACTCTGATACCGGAATTGTAGTTCTAGGCCTTCGGGAACATGGAGAAATCGAGGTCAATTTCATACCCCCCAAAATGTCAAAATTTGCCAATATCTCTCTAAGTACAACAGTCAGGGAAAAGTTATTGCGTGCAATCGGTCTAACTTTCAGAGTTAGACACTCTGATACCGGAATTGTAGTTCTAGGCCTTCGGGAACATGGAGAAATCGAGGTCAATTTCATACCCCCAAAATGTCAAAATTTGCCAATATCTCTCTAAGTACAACAGTCAGGGAAAAGTTATTGCGTGCAATCGGTCTAACTTTCAGAGTTAGACACTCTGATACCGGAATTGTAGTTCTAGGCCTCCGGGAACATGGAGAAATCGAGGTCAATTTCATACCCCCCAAAATGTCAAAATTTGCCAATATCTCTCTAAGTACAACAGTCAGGGAAAAGTTATTGCGTGCAATCGGTCTAACTTTCAGAGTTAGACACTTGATACCGGAATTGTAGTTCTAGGCCTTCGGGAACATGGAGAAATCGAGGTCAATTTCATACCCCCCAAAATGTCAAAATTTGCCAATATCTCTCTAAGTACAACAGTCAGGGAAAAGTTATTGCGTGCAATCGGTCTAACTTTCAGAGTTAGACACTTTGATACCGGAATTGTAGTTCTAGGCCTTCGGGAACATGGAGAAATCGAGGTCAATTTCATACCCCCCAAAATGTCAAAATTTGCCAATCTCTCTAAGTACAACAGTCAGGGAAAAGTTATTGCGTGCAATCGGTCTAACTTTCAGAGTTAGACACTCTGATACCGGAATTGTAGTTCTAGGCCTTCGGGAACATGGAGAAATCGAGGTCAATTTCATACCCCCAAAATGTCAAAATTTGCCAATATCTCTCTAAGTACAACAGTCAGGGAAAAGTTATTGCGTGCAATCGGTCTAACTTTCAGAGTTAGACACTCTGATACCGGAATTGTAGTTCTAGGCCATGGGTCGGCAACCTTTTTCTAGTCGCGGGCCAAATTTCAGGTGCACCAACATCTTGGCGGGCCGGACCGGAATTTTTCTTAATACTATAGTTAACAGTCACGTCGGTATATTACCCTACAATGCTGCAATCTCAATCATACAAATCACAAAAAGAGCAAAACACATGTATTTACACTCAACAACGCAGGATAAATGTGACACTTGGCGCATCTTGCTTTGTGATAGGTTTTCAACTTCTGGCAACAAGTCAGATGAAGCTAGAATCAGGCATATTCAGAATGTGCGTTGGGATACGTGATCTTAGCTTGCTATTCATGAATTTCATTGTTGAAAACTATTGTTCACATGCGCACGTGCTACCAAAAGTCGATGCTATTTCTTTTGCATTGTTGGTCAAGCTGGGATGAAGACCCACTCAAGAACGTACTCTTCGTCAAAGTCAATCAGCGATATGCTCTTTGTATGAAATTTGTCATTCAATTCAACTGCATGGCATTTCAAATCGGCCCATTTGAAATTTTCTGGCATTTGTATTGGCGCCCACATTAATCGGAGTACTGGGTAGTCAGAATTTATTTTGTACAGAACGAATGTCGGAAAAGCGGATGGAAATTCATTAATTTAATTTGGTATATCACAGTTACAAATGTATAGTGCTGATACTAGGTTTACTCTCCTCCAGTATAGGAAAGTGAGCTTATTTAGTTGTTTCCCCCTGAAGTTGCAAATTCAATTTGTTTAGATGTGACGTTAAATGTTCTACGAAAGCAGATTAGATACCCATTTCGATGACAAGATTATGATCGAGTCGGCGATGTTTGTATATTCAAGGAAAGTTGCTATTTCATTTCTCAGTTCATACACTCGTGCAATCATCTCGACGTAACAAAGCATGTACCCGTTTTGCCAGTGACACTTGCAACCGACGGGTTTGGCCAAGACACAGAAAACTTCAGAAGAACGCATATTGCTTGGAATGCCGAACAGCTTCTTGTAGTTGAAGTGAAGTGCTCTATGTTTCGTTGTTCCTGTGTTTGAAATATACGTGACAAAGCAATGCTTATTGGGGTAGGCCTATCTTTAATATTGCGTTTGGGTCTGCATTCATTACAGTGGAACATATTGACTCAAAGGCTTTCCGCGTGCGCCTTGTCAGGAGTTAGGAGTTAGCGACACAAGAAGAGCTTACTGAAATATAGACATACGAAAACCAAATTGGCAAAATATGACGTGACAATGCAATAATAAAAAGGATCGCTAACAGCTGTACCGGTACTCCGGTAGTCATAACAAAGTGACAAGAGAAAATCAAATCATACAAAACACAGACAATTAGCGGTATTTTATTTAATATTTTAGGATTGCATAGATAGGCCTACTCTTTGTGCTTGTTATTGTGGCGTTAACTCTTTGATATGGGGCACACGGGGGATCTTTGAGGTGATGGATTCTGCTGTGGTGAATGTGGTTCTGAGAGCAATATTCAAGTTCAGTACCGCCAGCAACATTTGAGGTATCTCTGCGTTTCTCTGAGAGCTATTAGGGTGATTAACATTTACAAAGTGGTATTCTGCGACTCACGCAGCAGCCTGATTCTAAAATCGGAATATGACGAACCCGGACCAGTACGGGGCTCGTTCACTTGTGGACCAAAAACCCCTTTTCTCCGTAACGCGGTACTGAGTTTGGTCCGAAAGTGAACGAGCCCCGTAGGTGCGTGAATTACATGTTCCGGAATCATCATCCGTAAGTGGAAGAAAACATTATAAATTTTGACATTTGTCGAAGCAGTGCTGCACTGCAGATTGGAACTCATTAAGAAACGGCGGGCCGTATTCTTGTGTTAACTAATTATTTCGTCGCGGGCCGGACGATTTCGCTTGGCGGGCCGGATCCGGCCCGCGGGCCGTAGGTTGCCGACCCTTGTTCTAGGCCTTCGGGAACATGGAGAAATCGAGGTCAATTTCATACCCCCCAAAATGTCAAAATTTGCCAATATCTCTCTAAGTACAACAGTCAGGGAAAAGTTATTGCGTGCAATCGGTCTAACTTTCAGAGTTAGACACTCTGATACCGGAATTGTAGTTCTAGGCCTTCGGGAACATGGAGAAATCGAGGTCAATTTCATACCCCCCAAAATGTCAAAATTTGCCAATATCTCTCTAAGTACAACAGTCAGGGAAAAGTTATTGCGTGCAATCGGTCTAACTTTCAGAGTTAGACACTCTGATACCGGAATTGTAGTTCTAGGCCTTCGGGAACATGGAGAAATCGAGGTCAATTTCATACCCCCCAAAATGTCAAAATTTGCCAATATCTCTCTAAGTACAACAGTCAGGGAAAAGTTATTGCGTGCAATCGGTCTAACTTTCAGAGTTAGACACTCTGATACCGGAATTGTAGTTCTAGGCCTTCGGGAACATGGAGAAATCGAGGTCAATTTCATACCCCCCAAAATGTCAAAATTTGCCAATATCTCTCTAAGTACAACAGTCAGGGAAAAGTTATTGCGTGCAATCGGTCTAACTTTCAGAGTTAGACACTCTGATACCGGAATTGTAGTTCTAGGCCTTCGGGAACATGGAGAAATCGAGGTCAATTTCATACCCCCAAAATGTCAAAATTTGCCAATATCTCGCTAAGTACAACAGTCAGGGAAAAGTTATTGCGTGCAATCGGTCTAACTTTCAGAGTTAGACACTCTGATACCGGAATTGTAGTTCTAGGCCTTCGGGAACATGGAGAAATCGAGGTCAATTTCATACCCCCCAAAATGTCAAAATTTGCCAATATCTCTCTAAGTACAACAGTCAGGGAAAAGTTATTGCGTGCAATCGGTCTAACTTTCAGAGTTAGACACTCTGATACCGGAATTGTAGTTCTAGGCCTTCGGGAACATGGAGAAATCGAGGTCAATTTCATACCCCCCAAAATGTCAAAATTTGCCAATATCTCTCTAAGTACAACAGTCAGGGAAAAGTTATTGCGTGCAATCGGTCTAACTTTCAGAGTTAGACACTCTGATACCGGAATTGTAGTTCTAGGCCTCCGGGAACATGGAGAAATCGAGGTCAATTTCATACCCCCCAAAATGTCAAAATTTGCCAATATCTCTCTAAGTACAACAGTCAGGGAAAAGTTATTGCGTGCAATCGGTCTAACTTTCAGAGTTAGACACTTGATACCGGAATTGTAGTTCTAGGCCTTCGGGAACATGGAGAAATCGAGGTCAATTTCATACCCCCCAAAATGTCAAAATTTGCCAATATCTCTCTAAGTACAACAGTCAGGGAAAAGTTATTGCGTGCAATCGGTCTAACTTTCAGAGTTAGACACTCTGATACCGGAATTGTAGTTCTAGGCCTTCGGGAACATGAAGAAATCGAGGTCAATTTCATACCCCCCAAAATGTCAAAATTTGCCAATATCTCTCTAAGTACAACAGTCAGGGAAAAGTTATTGCGTGCAATCGGTCTAACTTTCAGAGTTAGACACTCTGATACCGGAATTGTAGTTCTAGGCCTTCGGGAACATGGAGAAATCGAGGTCAATTTCATACCCCCCAAAATGTCAAAATTTGCCAATATCTCTCTAAGTACAACAGTCAGGGAAAAGTTATTGCGTGCAATCGGTCTAACTTTCAGAGTTAGACACTCTGATACCGGAATTGTAGTTCTAGGCCTTCGGGAACATGGAGAAATCGAGGTCAATTTCATACCCCCCAAAATGTCAAAATTTGCCAATATCTCTCTAAGTACAACAGTCAGGGAAAAGTTATTGCGTGCAATCGGTCTAACTTTCAGAGTTAGACACTCTGATACCGGAATTGTAGTTCTAGGCCTTCGGGAACATGAAGAAATCGAGGTCAATTTCATACCCCCCAAAATGTCAAAATTTGCCAATATCTCTCTAAGTACAACAGTCAGGGAAAAGTTATTGCGTGCAATCGGTCTAACTTTCAGAGTTAGACACTCTGATACCGGAATTGTAGTTCTAGGCCTTCGGGAACATGGAGAAATCGAGGTCAATTTCATACCCCCCAAAATGTCAAAATTTGCCAATATCTCTCTAAGTACAACAGTCAGGGAAAAGTTATTGCGTGCAATCGGTCTAACTTTCAGAGTTAGACACTCTGATACCGGAATTGTAGTTCTAGGCCTTCGGGAACATGGAGAAATCGAGGTCAATTTCATACCCCCCAAAATGTCAAAATTTGCCAATATCTCTCTAAGTACAACAGTCAGGGAAAAGTTATTGCGTGCAATCGGTCTAACTTTCAGAGTTAGACACTCTGATACCGGAATTGTAGTTCTAGGCCATGGGTCGGCAACCTTTTTCTAGTCGCGGGCCAAATTTCAGGTGCACAACATCTTGGCGGGCCGGACCGGAATTTTTCTTAATACTATAGTTAACAGTCACGTCGGTATATTACCCTACAATGCTGCAATCTCAATCATACAAATCACAAAAAGAGCAAAACACATGTATTTACACTTCAACAACGCAGGATAAATGTGACACTTGGCGCATCTTGCTTTGTGATAGGTTTTCAACTTCTGGCAACAAGTCAGATGAAGCTAGAATCAGGCCATATTCAGAATGTGCGTTGGGATACGTGATCTTAGCTTGCTATTCATGAATTTCATTGTTGAAAACTATTGTTCACATGCGCACGTGCTACCAAAAGTCGATGCTATTTCTTTTGCATTGTTGGTCAAGCTGGGATGAAGACCCACTCAAGAACGTACTCTTCGTCAAAGTCAATCAGCGATATGCTCTTTGTATGAAATTTGTCATTCAATTCAACTGCATGGCATTTCAAATCGGCCCATTTGAAATTTTCTGGCATTTGTATTGGCGCCCACATTAATCGGAGTACTGGGTAGTCAGAATTTATTTTGTACAGAACGAATGTCGGAAAAGCGGATGGAAATTCATTAATTTAATTTGGTATATCACAGTTACAAATGTATAGTGCTGATACTAGGTTTACTCTCCTCCAGTATAGGAAAGTGAGCTTATTTAGTTGTTTCCCCCTGAAGTTGCAAATTCAATTTGTTTAGATGTGACGTTAAATGTTCTACGAAAGCAAGATTAGATACCCATTTTCGATGACAAGATTATGATCGAGTCGGCGATGTTTGTATATTCAAGGAAAGTTGCTATTTCATTTCTCAGTTCATACACTCGTGCAATCATCTCGACGTAACAAAGCATGTACCCGTTTTGCCAGTGACACTTGCAACCGACGGGTTTGGCCAAGACACAGAAAACTTCAGAAGAACGCATATTGCTTGGAATGCCGAACAGCTTCTTGTAGTTGAAGTGAAGTGCTCTATGTTTCGTTGTTCCTGTGTTTGAAATATACGTGACAAAGCAATGCTTATTGGGGTAGGCCTATCTTTAATATTGCGTTTGGGTCTGCATTCATTACAGTGGAACATATTGACTCAAAGGCTTTCCGCGTGCGCCTTGTCAGGAGTTAGCGACACAAGAAGAGCTTACTGAAATATAGACATACGAAAACCAAATTGGCAAAATATGACGTGACAATGCAATAATAAAAAGGATCGCTAACAGCTGTACCGGTACTCCGGTAGTCATAACAAAGTGACAAGAGAAAATCAAATCATACAAAACACAGACAATTAGCGGTATTTTATTTAATATTTTAGGATTGCATAGATAGGCCTACTCTTTGTGCTTGTTATTGTGGCGTTAACTCTTTGATATGGGGCACACGGGGGATCTTTGAGGTGATGGATTCTGCTGTGGTGAATGTGGTTCTGAGAGCAATATTCAAGTTCAGTACCGCCAGCAACATTTGAGGTATCTCTGCGTTTCTCTGAGAGCTATTAGGGTGATTAACATTTACAAAGTGGTATTCTGCGACTCACGCAGCAGCCTGATTCTAAAATCGGAATATGACGAACCCGGACCAGTACGGGGCTCGTTCACTTGTGGACCAAAAACCCCTTTTCTCCGTAACGCGGTACTGAGTTTGGTCCGAAAGTGAACGAGCCCCGTAGGTGCGTGAATTACATGTTCCGGAATCATCATCCGTAAGTGGAAGAAAACATTATAAATTTTGACATTTGTCGAAGCAGTGCTGCACTGCAGATTGGAACTCATTAAGAAACGGCGGGCCGTATTCTTGTGTTAACTAATTATTTCGTCGCGGGCCGGACGATTTCGCTTGGCGGGCCGGATCCGGCCCGCGGGCCGTAGGTTGCCGACCCTTGTTCTAGGCCTTCGGGAACATGGAGAAATCGAGGTCAATTTCATACCCCCCAAAATGTCAAAATTTGCCAATATCTCTCTAAGTACAACAGTCAGGGAAAAGTTATTGCGTGCAATCGGTCTAACTTTCAGAGTTAGACACTCTGATACCGGAATTGTAGTTCTAGGCCTTCGGGAACATGGAGAAATCGAGGTCAATTTCATACCCCCCAAAATGTCAAAATTTGCCAATATCTCTCTAAGTACAACAGTCAGGGAAAAGTTATTGCGTGCAATCGGTCTAACTTTCAGAGTTAGACACTCTGATACCGGAATTGTAGTTCTAGGCCTTCGGGAACATGGAGAAATCGAGGTCAATTTCATACCCCCCAAAATGTCAAAATTTGCCAATATCTCTCTAAGTACAACAGTCAGGGAAAAGTTATTGCGTGCAATCGGTCTAACTTTCAGAGTTAGACACTCTGATACCGGAATTGTAGTTCTAGGCCTTCGGGAACATGGAGAAATCGAGGTCAATTTCATACCCCCCAAAATGTCAAAATTTGCCAATATCTCTCTAAGTACAACAGTCAGGGAAAAGTTATTGCGTGCAATCGGTCTAACTTTCAGAGTTAGACACTCTGATACCGGAATTGTAGTTCTAGGCCTTCGGGAACATGGAGAAATCGAGGTCAATTTCATACCCCCAAAATGTCAAAATTTGCCAATATCTCGCTAAGTACAACAGTCAGGGAAAAGTTATTGCGTGCAATCGGTCTAACTTTCAGAGTTAGACACTCTGATACCGGAATTGTAGTTCTAGGCCTTCGGGAACATGGAGAAATCGAGGTCAATTTCATACCCCCCAAAATGTCAAAATTTGCCAATATCTCTCTAAGTACAACAGTCAGGGAAAAGTTATTGCGTGCAATCGGTCTAACTTTCAGAGTTAGACACTCTGATACCGGAATTGTAGTTCTAGGCCTTCGGGAACATGGAGAAATCGAGGTCAATTTCATACCCCCCAAAATGTCAAAATTTGCCAATATCTCTCTAAGTACAACAGTCAGGGAAAAGTTATTGCGTGCAATCGGTCTAACTTTCAGAGTTAGACACTCTGATACCGGAATTGTAGTTCTAGGCCTCCGGGAACATGGAGAAATCGAGGTCAATTTCATACCCCCCAAAATGTCAAAATTTGCCAATATCTCTCTAAGTACAACAGTCAGGGAAAAGTTATTGCGTGCAATCGGTCTAACTTTCAGAGTTAGACACTTGATACCGGAATTGTAGTTCTAGGCCTTCGGGAACATGGAGAAATCGAGGTCAATTTCATACCCCCCAAAATGTCAAAATTTGCCAATATCTCTCTAAGTACAACAGTCAGGGAAAAGTTATTGCGTGCAATCGGTCTAACTTTCAGAGTTAGACACTCTGATACCGGAATTGTAGTTCTAGGCCTTCGGGAACATGAAGAAATCGAGGTCAATTTCATACCCCCCAAAATGTCAAAATTTGCCAATATCTCTCTAAGTACAACAGTCAGGGAAAAGTTATTGCGTGCAATCGGTCTAACTTTCAGAGTTAGACACTCTGATACCGGAATTGTAGTTCTAGGCCTTCGGGAACATGGAGAAATCGAGGTCAATTTCATACCCCCCAAAATGTCAAAATTTGCCAATATCTCTCTAAGTACAACAGTCAGGGAAAAGTTATTGCGTGCAATCGGTCTAACTTTCAGAGTTAGACACTCTGATACCGGAATTGTAGTTCTAGGCCTTCGGGAACATGGAGAAATCGAGGTCAATTTCATACCCCCCAAAATGTCAAAATTTGCCAATATCTCTCTAAGTACAACAGTCAGGGAAAAGTTATTGCGTGCAATCGGTCTAACTTTCAGAGTTAGACACTCTGATACCGGAATTGTAGTTCTAGGCCATGGGTCGGCAACCTTTTTCTAGTCGCGGGCCAAATTTCAGGTGCACAACATCTTGGCGGGCCGGACCGGAATTTTTCTTAATACTATAGTTAACAGTCACGTCGGTATATTACCCTACAATGCTGCAATCTCAATCATACAAATCACAAAAAGAGCAAAACACATGTATTTACACTTCAACAACGCAGGATAAATGTGACACTTGGCGCATCTTGCTTTGTGATAGGTTTTCAACTTCTGGCAACAAGTCAGATGAAGCTAGAATCAGGCCATATTCAGAATGTGCGTTGGGATACGTGATCTTAGCTTGCTATTCATGAATTTCATTGTTGAAAACTATTGTTCACATGCGCACGTGCTACCAAAAGTCGATGCTATTTCTTTTGCATTGTTGGTCAAGCTGGGATGAAGACCCACTCAAGAACGTACTCTTCGTCAAAGTCAATCAGCGATATGCTCTTTGTATGAAATTTGTCATTCAATTCAACTGCATGGCATTTCAAATCGGCCCATTTGAAATTTTCTGGCATTTGTATTGGCGCCCACATTAATCGGAGTACTGGGTAGTCAGAATTTATTTTGTACAGAACGAATGTCGGAAAAGCGGATGGAAATTCATTAATTTAATTTGGTATATCACAGTTACAAATGTATAGTGCTGATACTAGGTTTACTCTCCTCCAGTATAGGAAAGTGAGCTTATTTAGTTGTTTCCCCCTGAAGTTGCAAATTCAATTTGTTTAGATGTGACGTTAAATGTTCTACGAAAGCAAGATTAGATACCCATTTTCGATGACAAGATTATGATCGAGTCGGCGATGTTTGTATATTCAAGGAAAGTTGCTATTTCATTTCTCAGTTCATACACTCGTGCAATCATCTCGACGTAACAAAGCATGTACCCGTTTTGCCAGTGACACTTGCAACCGACGGGTTTGGCCAAGACACAGAAAACTTCAGAAGAACGCATATTGCTTGGAATGCCGAACAGCTTCTTGTAGTTGAAGTGAAGTGCTCTATGTTTCGTTGTTCCTGTGTTTGAAATATACGTGACAAAGCAATGCTTATTGGGGTAGGCCTATCTTTAATATTGCGTTTGGGTCTGCATTCATTACAGTGGAACATATTGACTCAAAGGCTTTCCGCGTGCGCCTTGTCAGGAGTTAGCGACACAAGAAGAGCTTACTGAAATATAGACATACGAAAACCAAATTGGCAAAATATGACGTGACAATGCAATAATAAAAAGGATCGCTAACAGCTGTACCGGTACTCCGGTAGTCATAACAAAGTGACAAGAGAAAATCAAATCATACAAAACACAGACAATTAGCGGTATTTTATTTAATATTTTAGGATTGCATAGATAGGCCTACTCTTTGTGCTTGTTATTGTGGCGTTAACTCTTTGATATGGGGCACACGGGGGATCTTTGAGGTGATGGATTCTGCTGTGGTGAATGTGGTTCTGAGAGCAATATTCAAGTTCAGTACCGCCAGCAACATTTGAGGTATCTCTGCGTTTCTCTGAGAGCTATTAGGGTGATTAACATTTACAAAGTGGTATTCTGCGACTCACGCAGCAGCCTGATTCTAAAATCGGAATATGACGAACCCGGACCAGTACGGGGCTCGTTCACTTGTGGACCAAAAACCCCTTTTCTCCGTAACGCGGTACTGAGTTTGGTCCGAAAGTGAACGAGCCCCGTAGGTGCGTGAATTACATGTTCCGGAATCATCATCCGTAAGTGGAAGAAAACATTATAAATTTTGACATTTGTCGAAGCAGTGCTGCACTGCAGATTGGAACTCATTAAGAAACGGCGGGCCGTATTCTTGTGTTAACTAATTATTTCGTCGCGGGCCGGACGATTTCGCTTGGCGGGCCGGATCCGGCCCGCGGGCCGTAGGTTGCCGACCCTTGTTCTAGGCCTTCGGGAACATGGAGAAATCGAGGTCAATTTCATACCCCCCAAAATGTCAAAATTTGCCAATATCTCTCTAAGTACAACAGTCAGGGAAAAGTTATTGCGTGCAATCGGTCTAACTTTCAGAGTTAGACACTCTGATACCGGAATTGTAGTTCTAGGCCTTCGGGAACATGAAGAAATCGAGGTCAATTTCATACCCCCCAAAATGTCAAAATTTGCCAATATCTCTCTAAGTACAACAGTCAGGGAAAAGTTATTGCGTGCAATCGGTCTAACTTTCAGAGTTAGACACTCTGATACCGGAATTGTAGTTCTAGGCCTTCGGGAACATGGAGAAATCGAGGTCAATTTCATACCCCCCAAAATGTCAAAATTTGCCAATATCTCTCTAAGTACAACAGTCAGGGAAAAGTTATTGCGTGCAATCGGTCTAACTTTCAGAGTTAGACACTCTGATACCGGAATTGTAGTTCTAGGCCTTCGGGAACATGGAGAAATCGAGGTCAATTTCATACCCCCCAAAATGTCAAAATTTGCCAATATCTCTCTAAGTACAACAGTCAGGGAAAAGTTATTGCGTGCAATCGGTCTAACTTTCAGAGTTAGACACTCTGATACCGGAATTGTAGTTCTAGGCCATGGGTCGGCAACCTTTTTCTAGTCGCGGGCCAAATTTCAGGTGCACAACATCTTGGCGGGCCGGACCGGAATTTTTCTTAATACTATAGTTAACAGTCACGTCGGTATATTACCCTACAATGCTGCAATCTCAATCATACAAATCACAAAAAGAGCAAAACACATGTATTTACACTTCAACAACGCAGGATAAATGTGACACTTGGCGCATCTTGCTTTGTGATAGGTTTTCAACTTCTGGCAACAAGTCAGATGAAGCTAGAATCAGGCCATATTCAGAATGTGCGTTGGGATACGTGATCTTAGCTTGCTATTCATGAATTTCATTGTTGAAAACTATTGTTCACATGCGCACGTGCTACCAAAAGTCGATGCTATTTCTTTTGCATTGTTGGTCAAGCTGGGATGAAGACCCACTCAAGAACGTACTCTTCGTCAAAGTCAATCAGCGATATGCTCTTTGTATGAAATTTGTCATTCAATTCAACTGCATGGCATTTCAAATCGGCCCATTTGAAATTTTCTGGCATTTGTATTGGCGCCCACATTAATCGGAGTACTGGGTAGTCAGAATTTATTTTGTACAGAACGAATGTCGGAAAAGCGGATGGAAATTCATTAATTTAATTTGGTATATCACAGTTACAAATGTATAGTGCTGATACTAGGTTTACTCTCCTCCAGTATAGGAAAGTGAGCTTATTTAGTTGTTTCCCCCTGAAGTTGCAAATTCAATTTGTTTAGATGTGACGTTAAATGTTCTACGAAAGCAAGATTAGATACCCATTTTCGATGACAAGATTATGATCGAGTCGGCGATGTTTGTATATTCAAGGAAAGTTGCTATTTCATTTCTCAGTTCATACACTCGTGCAATCATCTCGACGTAACAAAGCATGTACCCGTTTTGCCAGTGACACTTGCAACCGACGGGTTTGGCCAAGACACAGAAAACTTCAGAAGAACGCATATTGCTTGGAATGCCGAACAGCTTCTTGTAGTTGAAGTGAAGTGCTCTATGTTTCGTTGTTCCTGTGTTTGAAATATACGTGACAAAGCAATGCTTATTGGGGTAGGCCTATCTTTAATATTGCGTTTGGGTCTGCATTCATTACAGTGGAACATATTGACTCAAAGGCTTTCCGCGTGCGCCTTGTCAGGAGTTAGCGACACAAGAAGAGCTTACTGAAATATAGACATACGAAAACCAAATTGGCAAAATATGACGTGACAATGCAATAATAAAAAGGATCGCTAACAGCTGTACCGGTACTCCGGTAGTCATAACAAAGTGACAAGAGAAAATCAAATCATACAAAACACAGACAATTAGCGGTATTTTATTTAATATTTTAGGATTGCATAGATAGGCCTACTCTTTGTGCTTGTTATTGTGGCGTTAACTCTTTGATATGGGGCACACGGGGGATCTTTGAGGTGATGGATTCTGCTGTGGTGAATGTGGTTCTGAGAGCAATATTCAAGTTCAGTACCGCCAGCAACATTTGAGGTATCTCTGCGTTTCTCTGAGAGCTATTAGGGTGATTAACATTTACAAAGTGGTATTCTGCGACTCACGCAGCAGCCTGATTCTAAAATCGGAATATGACGAACCCGGACCAGTACGGGGCTCGTTCACTTGTGGACCAAAAACCCCTTTTCTCCGTAACGCGGTACTGAGTTTGGTCCGAAAGTGAACGAGCCCCGTAGGTGCGTGAATTACATGTTCCGGAATCATCATCCGTAAGTGGAAGAAAACATTATAAATTTTGACATTTGTCGAAGCAGTGCTGCACTGCAGATTGGAACTCATTAAGAAACGGCGGGCCGTATTCTTGTGTTAACTAATTATTTCGTCGCGGGCCGGACGATTTCGCTTGGCGGGCCGGATCCGGCCCGCGGGCCGTAGGTTGCCGACCCTTGTTCTAGGCCTTCGGGAACATGGAGAAATCGAGGTCAATTTCATACCCCCCAAAATGTCAAAATTTGCCAATATCTCTCTAAGTACAACAGTCAGGGAAAAGTTATTGCGTGCAATCGGTCTAACTTTCAGAGTTAGACACTCTGATACCGGAATTGTAGTTCTAGGCCTTCGGGAACATGGAGAAATCGAGGTCAATTTCATACCCCCCAAAATGTCAAAATTTGCCAATATCTCTCTAAGTACAACAGTCAGGGAAAAGTTATTGCGTGCAATCGGTCTAACTTTCAGAGTTAGACACTCTGATACCGGAATTGTAGTTCTAGGCCTTCGGGAACATGGAGAAATCGAGGTCAATTTCATACCCCCCAAAATGTCAAAATTTGCCAATATCTCTCTAAGTACAACAGTCAGGGAAAAGTTATTGCGTGCAATCGGTCTAACTTTCAGAGTTAGACACTCTGATACCGGAATTGTAGTTCTAGGCCTTCGGGAACATGGAGAAATCGAGGTCAATTTCATACCCCCCAAAATGTCAAAATTTGCCAATATCTCTCTAAGTACAACAGTCAGGGAAAAGTTATTGCGTGCAATCGGTCTAACTTTCAGAGTTAGACACTCTGATACCGGAATTGTAGTTCTAGGCCTTCGGGAACATGGAGAAATCGAGGTCAATTTCATACCCCCAAAATGTCAAAATTTGCCAATATCTCGCTAAGTACAACAGTCAGGGAAAAGTTATTGCGTGCAATCGGTCTAACTTTCAGAGTTAGACACTCTGATACCGGAATTGTAGTTCTAGGCCTTCGGGAACATGGAGAAATCGAGGTCAATTTCATACCCCCCAAAATGTCAAAATTTGCCAATATCTCTCTAAGTACAACAGTCAGGGAAAAGTTATTGCGTGCAATCGGTCTAACTTTCAGAGTTAGACACTCTGATACCGGAATTGTAGTTCTAGGCCTTCGGGAACATGGAGAAATCGAGGTCAATTTCATACCCCCCAAAATGTCAAAATTTGCCAATATCTCTCTAAGTACAACAGTCAGGGAAAAGTTATTGCGTGCAATCGGTCTAACTTTCAGAGTTAGACACTCTGATACCGGAATTGTAGTTCTAGGCCTCCGGGAACATGGAGAAATCGAGGTCAATTTCATACCCCCCAAAATGTCAAAATTTGCCAATATCTCTCTAAGTACAACAGTCAGGGAAAAGTTATTGCGTGCAATCGGTCTAACTTTCAGAGTTAGACACTTGATACCGGAATTGTAGTTCTAGGCCTTCGGGAACATGGAGAAATCGAGGTCAATTTCATACCCCCCAAAATGTCAAAATTTGCCAATATCTCTCTAAGTACAACAGTCAGGGAAAAGTTATTGCGTGCAATCGGTCTAACTTTCAGAGTTAGACACTCTGATACCGGAATTGTAGTTCTAGGCCTTCGGGAACATGAAGAAATCGAGGTCAATTTCATACCCCCCAAAATGTCAAAATTTGCCAATATCTCTCTAAGTACAACAGTCAGGGAAAAGTTATTGCGTGCAATCGGTCTAACTTTCAGAGTTAGACACTCTGATACCGGAATTGTAGTTCTAGGCCTTCGGGAACATGGAGAAATCGAGGTCAATTTCATACCCCCCAAAATGTCAAAATTTGCCAATATCTCTCTAAGTACAACAGTCAGGGAAAAGTTATTGCGTGCAATCGGTCTAACTTTCAGAGTTAGACACTCTGATACCGGAATTGTAGTTCTAGGCCTTCGGGAACATGGAGAAATCGAGGTCAATTTCATACCCCCCAAAATGTCAAAATTTGCCAATATCTCTCTAAGTACAACAGTCAGGGAAAAGTTATTGCGTGCAATCGGTCTAACTTTCAGAGTTAGACACTCTGATACCGGAATTGTAGTTCTAGGCCATGGGTCGGCAACCTTTTTCTAGTCGCGGGCCAAATTTCAGGTGCACAACATCTTGGCGGGCCGGACCGGAATTTTTCTTAATACTATAGTTAACAGTCACGTCGGTATATTACCCTACAATGCTGCAATCTCAATCATACAAATCACAAAAAGAGCAAAACACATGTATTTACACTTCAACAACGCAGGATAAATGTGACACTTGGCGCATCTTGCTTTGTGATAGGTTTTCAACTTCTGGCAACAAGTCAGATGAAGCTAGAATCAGGCCATATTCAGAATGTGCGTTGGGATACGTGATCTTAGCTTGCTATTCATGAATTTCATTGTTGAAAACTATTGTTCACATGCGCACGTGCTACCAAAAGTCGATGCTATTTCTTTTGCATTGTTGGTCAAGCTGGGATGAAGACCCACTCAAGAACGTACTCTTCGTCAAAGTCAATCAGCGATATGCTCTTTGTATGAAATTTGTCATTCAATTCAACTGCATGGCATTTCAAATCGGCCCATTTGAAATTTTCTGGCATTTGTATTGGCGCCCACATTAATCGGAGTACTGGGTAGTCAGAATTTATTTTGTACAGAACGAATGTCGGAAAAGCGGATGGAAATTCATTAATTTAATTTGGTATATCACAGTTACAAATGTATAGTGCTGATACTAGGTTTACTCTCCTCCAGTATAGGAAAGTGAGCTTATTTAGTTGTTTCCCCCTGAAGTTGCAAATTCAATTTGTTTAGATGTGACGTTAAATGTTCTACGAAAGCAAGATTAGATACCCATTTTCGATGACAAGATTATGATCGAGTCGGCGATGTTTGTATATTCAAGGAAAGTTGCTATTTCATTTCTCAGTTCATACACTCGTGCAATCATCTCGACGTAACAAAGCATGTACCCGTTTTGCCAGTGACACTTGCAACCGACGGGTTTGGCCAAGACACAGAAAACTTCAGAAGAACGCATATTGCTTGGAATGCCGAACAGCTTCTTGTAGTTGAAGTGAAGTGCTCTATGTTTCGTTGTTCCTGTGTTTGAAATATACGTGACAAAGCAATGCTTATTGGGGTAGGCCTATCTTTAATATTGCGTTTGGGTCTGCATTCATTACAGTGGAACATATTGACTCAAAGGCTTTCCGCGTGCGCCTTGTCAGGAGTTAGCGACACAAGAAGAGCTTACTGAAATATAGACATACGAAAACCAAATTGGCAAAATATGACGTGACAATGCAATAATAAAAAGGATCGCTAACAGCTGTACCGGTACTCCGGTAGTCATAACAAAGTGACAAGAGAAAATCAAATCATACAAAACACAGACAATTAGCGGTATTTTATTTAATATTTTAGGATTGCATAGATAGGCCTACTCTTTGTGCTTGTTATTGTGGCGTTAACTCTTTGATATGGGGCACACGGGGGATCTTTGAGGTGATGGATTCTGCTGTGGTGAATGTGGTTCTGAGAGCAATATTCAAGTTCAGTACCGCCAGCAACATTTGAGGTATCTCTGCGTTTCTCTGAGAGCTATTAGGGTGATTAACATTTACAAAGTGGTATTCTGCGACTCACGCAGCAGCCTGATTCTAAAATCGGAATATGACGAACCCGGACCAGTACGGGGCTCGTTCACTTGTGGACCAAAAACCCCTTTTCTCCGTAACGCGGTACTGAGTTTGGTCCGAAAGTGAACGAGCCCCGTAGGTGCGTGAATTACATGTTCCGGAATCATCATCCGTAAGTGGAAGAAAACATTATAAATTTTGACATTTGTCGAAGCAGTGCTGCACTGCAGATTGGAACTCATTAAGAAACGGCGGGCCGTATTCTTGTGTTAACTAATTATTTCGTCGCGGGCCGGACGATTTCGCTTGGCGGGCCGGATCCGGCCCGCGGGCCGTAGGTTGCCGACCCTTGTTCTAGGCCTTCGGGAACATGGAGAAATCGAGGTCAATTTCATACCCCCCAAAATGTCAAAATTTGCCAATATCTCTCTAAGTACAACAGTCAGGGAAAAGTTATTGCGTGCAATCGGTCTAACTTTCAGAGTTAGACACTCTGATACCGGAATTGTAGTTCTAGGCCTTCGGGAACATGGAGAAATCGAGGTCAATTTCATACCCCCCAAAATGTCAAAATTTGCCAATATCTCTCTAAGTACAACAGTCAGGGAAAAGTTATTGCGTGCAATCGGTCTAACTTTCAGAGTTAGACACTCTGATACCGGAATTGTAGTTCTAGGCCTTCGGGAACATGGAGAAATCGAGGTCAATTTCATACCCCCCAAAATGTCAAAATTTGCCAATATCTCTCTAAGTACAACAGTCAGGGAAAAGTTATTGCGTGCAATCGGTCTAACTTTCAGAGTTAGACACTCTGATACCGGAATTGTAGTTCTAGGCCTTCGGGAACATGGAGAAATCGAGGTCAATTTCATACCCCCCAAAATGTCAAAATTTGCCAATATCTCTCTAAGTACAACAGTCAGGGAAAAGTTATTGCGTGCAATCGGTCTAACTTTCAGAGTTAGACACTCTGATACCGGAATTGTAGTTCTAGGCCTTCGGGAACATGGAGAAATCGAGGTCAATTTCATACCCCCAAAATGTCAAAATTTGCCAATATCTCGCTAAGTACAACAGTCAGGGAAAAGTTATTGCGTGCAATCGGTCTAACTTTCAGAGTTAGACACTCTGATACCGGAATTGTAGTTCTAGGCCTTCGGGAACATGGAGAAATCGAGGTCAATTTCATACCCCCCAAAATGTCAAAATTTGCCAATATCTCTCTAAGTACAACAGTCAGGGAAAAGTTATTGCGTGCAATCGGTCTAACTTTCAGAGTTAGACACTCTGATACCGGAATTGTAGTTCTAGGCCTTCGGGAACATGGAGAAATCGAGGTCAATTTCATACCCCCCAAAATGTCAAAATTTGCCAATATCTCTCTAAGTACAACAGTCAGGGAAAAGTTATTGCGTGCAATCGGTCTAACTTTCAGAGTTAGACACTCTGATACCGGAATTGTAGTTCTAGGCCTCCGGGAACATGGAGAAATCGAGGTCAATTTCATACCCCCCAAAATGTCAAAATTTGCCAATATCTCTCTAAGTACAACAGTCAGGGAAAAGTTATTGCGTGCAATCGGTCTAACTTTCAGAGTTAGACACTTGATACCGGAATTGTAGTTCTAGGCCTTCGGGAACATGGAGAAATCGAGGTCAATTTCATACCCCCCAAAATGTCAAAATTTGCCAATATCTCTCTAAGTACAACAGTCAGGGAAAAGTTATTGCGTGCAATCGGTCTAACTTTCAGAGTTAGACACTCTGATACCGGAATTGTAGTTCTAGGCCTTCGGGAACATGAAGAAATCGAGGTCAATTTCATACCCCCCAAAATGTCAAAATTTGCCAATATCTCTCTAAGTACAACAGTCAGGGAAAAGTTATTGCGTGCAATCGGTCTAACTTTCAGAGTTAGACACTCTGATACCGGAATTGTAGTTCTAGGCCTTCGGGAACATGGAGAAATCGAGGTCAATTTCATACCCCCCAAAATGTCAAAATTTGCCAATATCTCTCTAAGTACAACAGTCAGGGAAAAGTTATTGCGTGCAATCGGTCTAACTTTCAGAGTTAGACACTCTGATACCGGAATTGTAGTTCTAGGCCTTCGGGAACATGGAGAAATCGAGGTCAATTTCATACCCCCCAAAATGTCAAAATTTGCCAATATCTCTCTAAGTACAACAGTCAGGGAAAAGTTATTGCGTGCAATCGGTCTAACTTTCAGAGTTAGACACTCTGATACCGGAATTGTAGTTCTAGGCCATGGGTCGGCAACCTTTTTCTAGTCGCGGGCCAAATTTCAGGTGCACAACATCTTGGCGGGCCGGACCGGAATTTTTCTTAATACTATAGTTAACAGTCACGTCGGTATATTACCCTACAATGCTGCAATCTCAATCATACAAATCACAAAAAGAGCAAAACACATGTATTTACACTTCAACAACGCAGGATAAATGTGACACTTGGCGCATCTTGCTTTGTGATAGGTTTTCAACTTCTGGCAACAAGTCAGATGAAGCTAGAATCAGGCCATATTCAGAATGTGCGTTGGGATACGTGATCTTAGCTTGCTATTCATGAATTTCATTGTTGAAAACTATTGTTCACATGCGCACGTGCTACCAAAAGTCGATGCTATTTCTTTTGCATTGTTGGTCAAGCTGGGATGAAGACCCACTCAAGAACGTACTCTTCGTCAAAGTCAATCAGCGATATGCTCTTTGTATGAAATTTGTCATTCAATTCAACTGCATGGCATTTCAAATCGGCCCATTTGAAATTTTCTGGCATTTGTATTGGCGCCCACATTAATCGGAGTACTGGGTAGTCAGAATTTATTTTGTACAGAACGAATGTCGGAAAAGCGGATGGAAATTCATTAATTTAATTTGGTATATCACAGTTACAAATGTATAGTGCTGATACTAGGTTTACTCTCCTCCAGTATAGGAAAGTGAGCTTATTTAGTTGTTTCCCCCTGAAGTTGCAAATTCAATTTGTTTAGATGTGACGTTAAATGTTCTACGAAAGCAAGATTAGATACCCATTTTCGATGACAAGATTATGATCGAGTCGGCGATGTTTGTATATTCAAGGAAAGTTGCTATTTCATTTCTCAGTTCATACACTCGTGCAATCATCTCGACGTAACAAAGCATGTACCCGTTTTGCCAGTGACACTTGCAACCGACGGGTTTGGCCAAGACACAGAAAACTTCAGAAGAACGCATATTGCTTGGAATGCCGAACAGCTTCTTGTAGTTGAAGTGAAGTGCTCTATGTTTCGTTGTTCCTGTGTTTGAAATATACGTGACAAAGCAATGCTTATTGGGGTAGGCCTATCTTTAATATTGCGTTTGGGTCTGCATTCATTACAGTGGAACATATTGACTCAAAGGCTTTCCGCGTGCGCCTTGTCAGGAGTTAGCGACACAAGAAGAGCTTACTGAAATATAGACATACGAAAACCAAATTGGCAAAATATGACGTGACAATGCAATAATAAAAAGGATCGCTAACAGCTGTACCGGTACTCCGGTAGTCATAACAAAGTGACAAGAGAAAATCAAATCATACAAAACACAGACAATTAGCGGTATTTTATTTAATATTTTAGGATTGCATAGATAGGCCTACTCTTTGTGCTTGTTATTGTGGCGTTAACTCTTTGATATGGGGCACACGGGGGATCTTTGAGGTGATGGATTCTGCTGTGGTGAATGTGGTTCTGAGAGCAATATTCAAGTTCAGTACCGCCAGCAACATTTGAGGTATCTCTGCGTTTCTCTGAGAGCTATTAGGGTGATTAACATTTACAAAGTGGTATTCTGCGACTCACGCAGCAGCCTGATTCTAAAATCGGAATATGACGAACCCGGACCAGTACGGGGCTCGTTCACTTGTGGACCAAAAACCCCTTTTCTCCGTAACGCGGTACTGAGTTTGGTCCGAAAGTGAACGAGCCCCGTAGGTGCGTGAATTACATGTTCCGGAATCATCATCCGTAAGTGGAAGAAAACATTATAAATTTTGACATTTGTCGAAGCAGTGCTGCACTGCAGATTGGAACTCATTAAGAAACGGCGGGCCGTATTCTTGTGTTAACTAATTATTTCGTCGCGGGCCGGACGATTTCGCTTGGCGGGCCGGATCCGGCCCGCGGGCCGTAGGTTGCCGACCCTTGTTCTAGGCCTTCGGGAACATGGAGAAATCGAGGTCAATTTCATACCCCCCAAAATGTCAAAATTTGCCAATATCTCTCTAAGTACAACAGTCAGGGAAAAGTTATTGCGTGCAATCGGTCTAACTTTCAGAGTTAGACACTCTGATACCGGAATTGTAGTTCTAGGCCTTCGGGAACATGGAGAAATCGAGGTCAATTTCATACCCCCCAAAATGTCAAAATTTGCCAATATCTCTCTAAGTACAACAGTCAGGGAAAAGTTATTGCGTGCAATCGGTCTAACTTTCAGAGTTAGACACTCTGATACCGGAATTGTAGTTCTAGGCCTCCGGGAACATGGAGAAATCGAGGTCAATTTCATACCCCCCAAAATGTCAAAATTTGCCAATATCTCTCTAAGTACAACAGTCAGGGAAAAGTTATTGCGTGCAATCGGTCTAACTTTCAGAGTTAGACACTTGATACCGGAATTGTAGTTCTAGGCCTTCGGGAACATGGAGAAATCGAGGTCAATTTCATACCCCCCAAAATGTCAAAATTTGCCAATATCTCTCTAAGTACAACAGTCAGGGAAAAGTTATTGCGTGCAATCGGTCTAACTTTCAGAGTTAGACACTCTGATACCGGAATTGTAGTTCTAGGCCTTCGGGAACATGAAGAAATCGAGGTCAATTTCATACCCCCCAAAATGTCAAAATTTGCCAATATCTCTCTAAGTACAACAGTCAGGGAAAAGTTATTGCGTGCAATCGGTCTAACTTTCAGAGTTAGACACTCTGATACCGGAATTGTAGTTCTAGGCCTTCGGGAACATGGAGAAATCGAGGTCAATTTCATACCCCCCAAAATGTCAAAATTTGCCAATATCTCTCTAAGTACAACAGTCAGGGAAAAGTTATTGCGTGCAATCGGTCTAACTTTCAGAGTTAGACACTCTGATACCGGAATTGTAGTTCTAGGCCTTCGGGAACATGGAGAAATCGAGGTCAATTTCATACCCCCCAAAATGTCAAAATTTGCCAATATCTCTCTAAGTACAACAGTCAGGGAAAAGTTATTGCGTGCAATCGGTCTAACTTTCAGAGTTAGACACTCTGATACCGGAATTGTAGTTCTAGGCCATGGGTCGGCAACCTTTTTCTAGTCGCGGGCCAAATTTCAGGTGCACAACATCTTGGCGGGCCGGACCGGAATTTTTCTTAATACTATAGTTAACAGTCACGTCGGTATATTACCCTACAATGCTGCAATCTCAATCATACAAATCACAAAAAGAGCAAAACACATGTATTTACACTTCAACAACGCAGGATAAATGTGACACTTGGCGCATCTTGCTTTGTGATAGGTTTTCAACTTCTGGCAACAAGTCAGATGAAGCTAGAATCAGGCCATATTCAGAATGTGCGTTGGGATACGTGATCTTAGCTTGCTATTCATGAATTTCATTGTTGAAAACTATTGTTCACATGCGCACGTGCTACCAAAAGTCGATGCTATTTCTTTTGCATTGTTGGTCAAGCTGGGATGAAGACCCACTCAAGAACGTACTCTTCGTCAAAGTCAATCAGCGATATGCTCTTTGTATGAAATTTGTCATTCAATTCAACTGCATGGCATTTCAAATCGGCCCATTTGAAATTTTCTGGCATTTGTATTGGCGCCCACATTAATCGGAGTACTGGGTAGTCAGAATTTATTTTGTACAGAACGAATGTCGGAAAAGCGGATGGAAATTCATTAATTTAATTTGGTATATCACAGTTACAAATGTATAGTGCTGATACTAGGTTTACTCTCCTCCAGTATAGGAAAGTGAGCTTATTTAGTTGTTTCCCCCTGAAGTTGCAAATTCAATTTGTTTAGATGTGACGTTAAATGTTCTACGAAAGCAAGATTAGATACCCATTTTCGATGACAAGATTATGATCGAGTCGGCGATGTTTGTATATTCAAGGAAAGTTGCTATTTCATTTCTCAGTTCATACACTCGTGCAATCATCTCGACGTAACAAAGCATGTACCCGTTTTGCCAGTGACACTTGCAACCGACGGGTTTGGCCAAGACACAGAAAACTTCAGAAGAACGCATATTGCTTGGAATGCCGAACAGCTTCTTGTAGTTGAAGTGAAGTGCTCTATGTTTCGTTGTTCCTGTGTTTGAAATATACGTGACAAAGCAATGCTTATTGGGGTAGGCCTATCTTTAATATTGCGTTTGGGTCTGCATTCATTACAGTGGAACATATTGACTCAAAGGCTTTCCGCGTGCGCCTTGTCAGGAGTTAGCGACACAAGAAGAGCTTACTGAAATATAGACATACGAAAACCAAATTGGCAAAATATGACGTGACAATGCAATAATAAAAAGGATCGCTAACAGCTGTACCGGTACTCCGGTAGTCATAACAAAGTGACAAGAGAAAATCAAATCATACAAAACACAGACAATTAGCGGTATTTTATTTAATATTTTAGGATTGCATAGATAGGCCTACTCTTTGTGCTTGTTATTGTGGCGTTAACTCTTTGATATGGGGCACACGGGGGATCTTTGAGGTGATGGATTCTGCTGTGGTGAATGTGGTTCTGAGAGCAATATTCAAGTTCAGTACCGCCAGCAACATTTGAGGTATCTCTGCGTTTCTCTGAGAGCTATTAGGGTGATTAACATTTACAAAGTGGTATTCTGCGACTCACGCAGCAGCCTGATTCTAAAATCGGAATATGACGAACCCGGACCAGTACGGGGCTCGTTCACTTGTGGACCAAAAACCCCTTTTCTCCGTAACGCGGTACTGAGTTTGGTCCGAAAGTGAACGAGCCCCGTAGGTGCGTGAATTACATGTTCCGGAATCATCATCCGTAAGTGGAAGAAAACATTATAAATTTTGACATTTGTCGAAGCAGTGCTGCACTGCAGATTGGAACTCATTAAGAAACGGCGGGCCGTATTCTTGTGTTAACTAATTATTTCGTCGCGGGCCGGACGATTTCGCTTGGCGGGCCGGATCCGGCCCGCGGGCCGTAGGTTGCCGACCCTTGTTCTAGGCCTTCGGGAACATGGAGAAATCGAGGTCAATTTCATACCCCCCAAAATGTCAAAATTTGCCAATATCTCTCTAAGTACAACAGTCAGGGAAAAGTTATTGCGTGCAATCGGTCTAACTTTCAGAGTTAGACACTCTGATACCGGAATTGTAGTTCTAGGCCTTCGGGAACATGGAGAAATCGAGGTCAATTTCATACCCCCCAAAATGTCAAAATTTGCCAATATCTCTCTAAGTACAACAGTCAGGGAAAAGTTATTGCGTGCAATCGGTCTAACTTTCAGAGTTAGACACTCTGATACCGGAATTGTAGTTCTAGGCCTTCGGGAACATGGAGAAATCGAGGTCAATTTCATACCCCCCAAAATGTCAAAATTTGCCAATATCTCTCTAAGTACAACAGTCAGGGAAAAGTTATTGCGTGCAATCGGTCTAACTTTCAGAGTTAGACACTCTGATACCGGAATTGTAGTTCTAGGCCTTCGGGAACATGGAGAAATCGAGGTCAATTTCATACCCCCCAAAATGTCAAAATTTGCCAATATCTCTCTAAGTACAACAGTCAGGGAAAAGTTATTGCGTGCAATCGGTCTAACTTTCAGAGTTAGACACTCTGATACCGGAATTGTAGTTCTAGGCCTTCGGGAACATGGAGAAATCGAGGTCAATTTCATACCCCCAAAATGTCAAAATTTGCCAATATCTCGCTAAGTACAACAGTCAGGGAAAAGTTATTGCGTGCAATCGGTCTAACTTTCAGAGTTAGACACTCTGATACCGGAATTGTAGTTCTAGGCCTTCGGGAACATGGAGAAATCGAGGTCAATTTCATACCCCCCAAAATGTCAAAATTTGCCAATATCTCTCTAAGTACAACAGTCAGGGAAAAGTTATTGCGTGCAATCGGTCTAACTTTCAGAGTTAGACACTCTGATACCGGAATTGTAGTTCTAGGCCTCCGGGAACATGGAGAAATCGAGGTCAATTTCATACCCCCCAAAATGTCAAAATTTGCCAATATCTCTCTAAGTACAACAGTCAGGGAAAAGTTATTGCGTGCAATCGGTCTAACTTTCAGAGTTAGACACTTGATACCGGAATTGTAGTTCTAGGCCTTCGGGAACATGGAGAAATCGAGGTCAATTTCATACCCCCCAAAATGTCAAAATTTGCCAATATCTCTCTAAGTACAACAGTCAGGGAAAAGTTATTGCGTGCAATCGGTCTAACTTTCAGAGTTAGACACTCTGATACCGGAATTGTAGTTCTAGGCCTTCGGGAACATGAAGAAATCGAGGTCAATTTCATACCCCCCAAAATGTCAAAATTTGCCAATATCTCTCTAAGTACAACAGTCAGGGAAAAGTTATTGCGTGCAATCGGTCTAACTTTCAGAGTTAGACACTCTGATACCGGAATTGTAGTTCTAGGCCTTCGGGAACATGGAGAAATCGAGGTCAATTTCATACCCCCCAAAATGTCAAAATTTGCCAATATCTCTCTAAGTACAACAGTCAGGGAAAAGTTATTGCGTGCAATCGGTCTAACTTTCAGAGTTAGACACTCTGATACCGGAATTGTAGTTCTAGGCCTTCGGGAACATGGAGAAATCGAGGTCAATTTCATACCCCCCAAAATGTCAAAATTTGCCAATATCTCTCTAAGTACAACAGTCAGGGAAAAGTTATTGCGTGCAATCGGTCTAACTTTCAGAGTTAGACACTCTGATACCGGAATTGTAGTTCTAGGCCATGGGTCGGCAACCTTTTTCTAGTCGCGGGCCAAATTTCAGGTGCACAACATCTTGGCGGGCCGGACCGGAATTTTTCTTAATACTATAGTTAACAGTCACGTCGGTATATTACCCTACAATGCTGCAATCTCAATCATACAAATCACAAAAAGAGCAAAACACATGTATTTACACTTCAACAACGCAGGATAAATGTGACACTTGGCGCATCTTGCTTTGTGATAGGTTTTCAACTTCTGGCAACAAGTCAGATGAAGCTAGAATCAGGCCATATTCAGAATGTGCGTTGGGATACGTGATCTTAGCTTGCTATTCATGAATTTCATTGTTGAAAACTATTGTTCACATGCGCACGTGCTACCAAAAGTCGATGCTATTTCTTTTGCATTGTTGGTCAAGCTGGGATGAAGACCCACTCAAGAACGTACTCTTCGTCAAAGTCAATCAGCGATATGCTCTTTGTATGAAATTTGTCATTCAATTCAACTGCATGGCATTTCAAATCGGCCCATTTGAAATTTTCTGGCATTTGTATTGGCGCCCACATTAATCGGAGTACTGGGTAGTCAGAATTTATTTTGTACAGAACGAATGTCGGAAAAGCGGATGGAAATTCATTAATTTAATTTGGTATATCACAGTTACAAATGTATAGTGCTGATACTAGGTTTACTCTCCTCCAGTATAGGAAAGTGAGCTTATTTAGTTGTTTCCCCCTGAAGTTGCAAATTCAATTTGTTTAGATGTGACGTTAAATGTTCTACGAAAGCAAGATTAGATACCCATTTTCGATGACAAGATTATGATCGAGTCGGCGATGTTTGTATATTCAAGGAAAGTTGCTATTTCATTTCTCAGTTCATACACTCGTGCAATCATCTCGACGTAACAAAGCATGTACCCGTTTTGCCAGTGACACTTGCAACCGACGGGTTTGGCCAAGACACAGAAAACTTCAGAAGAACGCATATTGCTTGGAATGCCGAACAGCTTCTTGTAGTTGAAGTGAAGTGCTCTATGTTTCGTTGTTCCTGTGTTTGAAATATACGTGACAAAGCAATGCTTATTGGGGTAGGCCTATCTTTAATATTGCGTTTGGGTCTGCATTCATTACAGTGGAACATATTGACTCAAAGGCTTTCCGCGTGCGCCTTGTCAGGAGTTAGCGACACAAGAAGAGCTTACTGAAATATAGACATACGAAAACCAAATTGGCAAAATATGACGTGACAATGCAATAATAAAAAGGATCGCTAACAGCTGTACCGGTACTCCGGTAGTCATAACAAAGTGACAAGAGAAAATCAAATCATACAAAACACAGACAATTAGCGGTATTTTATTTAATATTTTAGGATTGCATAGATAGGCCTACTCTTTGTGCTTGTTATTGTGGCGTTAACTCTTTGATATGGGGCACACGGGGGATCTTTGAGGTGATGGATTCTGCTGTGGTGAATGTGGTTCTGAGAGCAATATTCAAGTTCAGTACCGCCAGCAACATTTGAGGTATCTCTGCGTTTCTCTGAGAGCTATTAGGGTGATTAACATTTACAAAGTGGTATTCTGCGACTCACGCAGCAGCCTGATTCTAAAATCGGAATATGACGAACCCGGACCAGTACGGGGCTCGTTCACTTGTGGACCAAAAACCCCTTTTCTCCGTAACGCGGTACTGAGTTTGGTCCGAAAGTGAACGAGCCCCGTAGGTGCGTGAATTACATGTTCCGGAATCATCATCCGTAAGTGGAAGAAAACATTATAAATTTTGACATTTGTCGAAGCAGTGCTGCACTGCAGATTGGAACTCATTAAGAAACGGCGGGCCGTATTCTTGTGTTAACTAATTATTTCGTCGCGGGCCGGACGATTTCGCTTGGCGGGCCGGATCCGGCCCGCGGGCCGTAGGTTGCCGACCCTTGTTCTAGGCCTTCGGGAACATGGAGAAATCGAGGTCAATTTCATACCCCCCAAAATGTCAAAATTTGCCAATATCTCTCTAAGTACAACAGTCAGGGAAAAGTTATTGCGTGCAATCGGTCTAACTTTCAGAGTTAGACACTCTGATACCGGAATTGTAGTTCTAGGCCTTCGGGAACATGGAGAAATCGAGGTCAATTTCATACCCCCCAAAATGTCAAAATTTGCCAATATCTCTCTAAGTACAACAGTCAGGGAAAAGTTATTGCGTGCAATCGGTCTAACTTTCAGAGTTAGACACTCTGATACCGGAATTGTAGTTCTAGGCCTTCGGGAACATGGAGAAATCGAGGTCAATTTCATACCCCCCAAAATGTCAAAATTTGCCAATATCTCTCTAAGTACAACAGTCAGGGAAAAGTTATTGCGTGCAATCGGTCTAACTTTCAGAGTTAGACACTCTGATACCGGAATTGTAGTTCTAGGCCTTCGGGAACATGGAGAAATCGAGGTCAATTTCATACCCCCCAAAATGTCAAAATTTGCCAATATCTCTCTAAGTACAACAGTCAGGGAAAAGTTATTGCGTGCAATCGGTCTAACTTTCAGAGTTAGACACTCTGATACCGGAATTGTAGTTCTAGGCCTTCGGGAACATGGAGAAATCGAGGTCAATTTCATACCCCCAAAATGTCAAAATTTGCCAATATCTCGCTAAGTACAACAGTCAGGGAAAAGTTATTGCGTGCAATCGGTCTAACTTTCAGAGTTAGACACTCTGATACCGGAATTGTAGTTCTAGGCCTTCGGGAACATGGAGAAATCGAGGTCAATTTCATACCCCCCAAAATGTCAAAATTTGCCAATATCTCTCTAAGTACAACAGTCAGGGAAAAGTTATTGCGTGCAATCGGTCTAACTTTCAGAGTTAGACACTCTGATACCGGAATTGTAGTTCTAGGCCTTCGGGAACATGGAGAAATCGAGGTCAATTTCATACCCCCCAAAATGTCAAAATTTGCCAATATCTCTCTAAGTACAACAGTCAGGGAAAAGTTATTGCGTGCAATCGGTCTAACTTTCAGAGTTAGACACTCTGATACCGGAATTGTAGTTCTAGGCCTCCGGGAACATGGAGAAATCGAGGTCAATTTCATACCCCCCAAAATGTCAAAATTTGCCAATATCTCTCTAAGTACAACAGTCAGGGAAAAGTTATTGCGTGCAATCGGTCTAACTTTCAGAGTTAGACACTTGATACCGGAATTGTAGTTCTAGGCCTTCGGGAACATGGAGAAATCGAGGTCAATTTCATACCCCCCAAAATGTCAAAATTTGCCAATATCTCTCTAAGTACAACAGTCAGGGAAAAGTTATTGCGTGCAATCGGTCTAACTTTCAGAGTTAGACACTCTGATACCGGAATTGTAGTTCTAGGCCTTCGGGAACATGAAGAAATCGAGGTCAATTTCATACCCCCCAAAATGTCAAAATTTGCCAATATCTCTCTAAGTACAACAGTCAGGGAAAAGTTATTGCGTGCAATCGGTCTAACTTTCAGAGTTAGACACTCTGATACCGGAATTGTAGTTCTAGGCCTTCGGGAACATGGAGAAATCGAGGTCAATTTCATACCCCCCAAAATGTCAAAATTTGCCAATATCTCTCTAAGTACAACAGTCAGGGAAAAGTTATTGCGTGCAATCGGTCTAACTTTCAGAGTTAGACACTCTGATACCGGAATTGTAGTTCTAGGCCTTCGGGAACATGGAGAAATCGAGGTCAATTTCATACCCCCCAAAATGTCAAAATTTGCCAATATCTCTCTAAGTACAACAGTCAGGGAAAAGTTATTGCGTGCAATCGGTCTAACTTTCAGAGTTAGACACTCTGATACCGGAATTGTAGTTCTAGGCCATGGGTCGGCAACCTTTTTCTAGTCGCGGGCCAAATTTCAGGTGCACAACATCTTGGCGGGCCGGACCGGAATTTTTCTTAATACTATAGTTAACAGTCACGTCGGTATATTACCCTACAATGCTGCAATCTCAATCATACAAATCACAAAAAGAGCAAAACACATGTATTTACACTTCAACAACGCAGGATAAATGTGACACTTGGCGCATCTTGCTTTGTGATAGGTTTTCAACTTCTGGCAACAAGTCAGATGAAGCTAGAATCAGGCCATATTCAGAATGTGCGTTGGGATACGTGATCTTAGCTTGCTATTCATGAATTTCATTGTTGAAAACTATTGTTCACATGCGCACGTGCTACCAAAAGTCGATGCTATTTCTTTTGCATTGTTGGTCAAGCTGGGATGAAGACCCACTCAAGAACGTACTCTTCGTCAAAGTCAATCAGCGATATGCTCTTTGTATGAAATTTGTCATTCAATTCAACTGCATGGCATTTCAAATCGGCCCATTTGAAATTTTCTGGCATTTGTATTGGCGCCCACATTAATCGGAGTACTGGGTAGTCAGAATTTATTTTGTACAGAACGAATGTCGGAAAAGCGGATGGAAATTCATTAATTTAATTTGGTATATCACAGTTACAAATGTATAGTGCTGATACTAGGTTTACTCTCCTCCAGTATAGGAAAGTGAGCTTATTTAGTTGTTTCCCCCTGAAGTTGCAAATTCAATTTGTTTAGATGTGACGTTAAATGTTCTACGAAAGCAAGATTAGATACCCATTTTCGATGACAAGATTATGATCGAGTCGGCGATGTTTGTATATTCAAGGAAAGTTGCTATTTCATTTCTCAGTTCATACACTCGTGCAATCATCTCGACGTAACAAAGCATGTACCCGTTTTGCCAGTGACACTTGCAACCGACGGGTTTGGCCAAGACACAGAAAACTTCAGAAGAACGCATATTGCTTGGAATGCCGAACAGCTTCTTGTAGTTGAAGTGAAGTGCTCTATGTTTCGTTGTTCCTGTGTTTGAAATATACGTGACAAAGCAATGCTTATTGGGGTAGGCCTATCTTTAATATTGCGTTTGGGTCTGCATTCATTACAGTGGAACATATTGACTCAAAGGCTTTCCGCGTGCGCCTTGTCAGGAGTTAGCGACACAAGAAGAGCTTACTGAAATATAGACATACGAAAACCAAATTGGCAAAATATGACGTGACAATGCAATAATAAAAAGGATCGCTAACAGCTGTACCGGTACTCCGGTAGTCATAACAAAGTGACAAGAGAAAATCAAATCATACAAAACACAGACAATTAGCGGTATTTTATTTAATATTTTAGGATTGCATAGATAGGCCTACTCTTTGTGCTTGTTATTGTGGCGTTAACTCTTTGATATGGGGCACACGGGGGATCTTTGAGGTGATGGATTCTGCTGTGGTGAATGTGGTTCTGAGAGCAATATTCAAGTTCAGTACCGCCAGCAACATTTGAGGTATCTCTGCGTTTCTCTGAGAGCTATTAGGGTGATTAACATTTACAAAGTGGTATTCTGCGACTCACGCAGCAGCCTGATTCTAAAATCGGAATATGACGAACCCGGACCAGTACGGGGCTCGTTCACTTGTGGACCAAAAACCCCTTTTCTCCGTAACGCGGTACTGAGTTTGGTCCGAAAGTGAACGAGCCCCGTAGGTGCGTGAATTACATGTTCCGGAATCATCATCCGTAAGTGGAAGAAAACATTATAAATTTTGACATTTGTCGAAGCAGTGCTGCACTGCAGATTGGAACTCATTAAGAAACGGCGGGCCGTATTCTTGTGTTAACTAATTATTTCGTCGCGGGCCGGACGATTTCGCTTGGCGGGCCGGATCCGGCCCGCGGGCCGTAGGTTGCCGACCCTTGTTCTAGGCCTTCGGGAACATGGAGAAATCGAGGTCAATTTCATACCCCCCAAAATGTCAAAATTTGCCAATATCTCTCTAAGTACAACAGTCAGGGAAAAGTTATTGCGTGCAATCGGTCTAACTTTCAGAGTTAGACACTCTGATACCGGAATTGTAGTTCTAGGCCTTCGGGAACATGGAGAAATCGAGGTCAATTTCATACCCCCCAAAATGTCAAAATTTGCCAATATCTCTCTAAGTACAACAGTCAGGGAAAAGTTATTGCGTGCAATCGGTCTAACTTTCAGAGTTAGACACTCTGATACCGGAATTGTAGTTCTAGGCCTTCGGGAACATGGAGAAATCGAGGTCAATTTCATACCCCCCAAAATGTCAAAATTTGCCAATATCTCTCTAAGTACAACAGTCAGGGAAAAGTTATTGCGTGCAATCGGTCTAACTTTCAGAGTTAGACACTCTGATACCGGAATTGTAGTTCTAGGCCTTCGGGAACATGGAGAAATCGAGGTCAATTTCATACCCCCCAAAATGTCAAAATTTGCCAATATCTCTCTAAGTACAACAGTCAGGGAAAAGTTATTGCGTGCAATCGGTCTAACTTTCAGAGTTAGACACTCTGATACCGGAATTGTAGTTCTAGGCCTTCGGGAACATGGAGAAATCGAGGTCAATTTCATACCCCCCAAAATGTCAAAATTTGCCAATATCTCTCTAAGTACAACAGTCAGGGAAAAGTTATTGCGTGCAATCGGTCTAACTTTCAGAGTTAGACACTCTGATACCGGAATTGTAGTTCTAGGCCTTCGGGAACATGGAGAAATCGAGGTCAATTTCATACCCCCCAAAATGTCAAAATTTGCCAATATCTCTCTAAGTACAACAGTCAGGGAAAAGTTATTGCGTGCAATCGGTCTAACTTTCAGAGTTAGACACTCTGATACCGGAATTGTAGTTCTAGGCCTTCGGGAACATGGAGAAATCGAGGTCAATTTCATACCCCCCAAAATGTCAAAATTTGCCAATATCTCTCTAAGTACAACAGTCAGGGAAAAGTTATTGCGTGCAATCGGTCTAACTTTCAGAGTTAGACACTCTGATACCGGAATTGTAGTTCTAGGCCTTCGGGAACATGGAGAAATCGAGGTCAATTTCATACCCCCCAAAATGTCAAAATTTGCCAATATCTCTCTAAGTACAACAGTCAGGGAAAAGTTATTGCGTGCAATCGGTCTAACTTTCAGAGTTAGACACTCTGATACCGGAATTGTAGTTCTAGGCCTTCGGGAACATGGAGAAATCGAGGTCAATTTCATACCCCCCAAAATGTCAAAATTTGCCAATATCTCTCTAAGTACAACAGTCAGGGAAAAGTTATTGCGTGCAATCGGTCTAACTTTCAGAGTTAGACACTCTGATACCGGAATTGTAGTTCTAGGCCTTCGGGAACATGGAGAAATCGAGGTCAATTTCATACCCCCCAAAATGTCAAAATTTGCCAATATCTCTCTAAGTACAACAGTCAGGGAAAAGTTATTGCGTGCAATCGGTCTAACTTTCAGAGTTAGACACTCTGATACCGGAATTGTAGTTCTAGGCCTTCGGGAACATGGAGAAATCGAGGTCAATTTCATACCCCCCAAAATGTCAAAATTTGCCAATATCTCTCTAAGTACAACAGTCAGGGAAAAGTTATTGCGTGCAATCGGTCTAACTTTCAGAGTTAGACACTCTGATACCGGAATTGTAGTTCTAGGCCTTCGGGAACATGGAGAAATCGAGTGTCAATTTCATACCCCCCAAAATGTCAAAATTTGCCAATATCTCTCTAAGTACAACAGTCAGGGAAAAGTTATTGCGTGCAATCGGTCTAACTTTCAGAGTTAGACACTCTGATACCGGAATTGTAGTTCTAGGCCTTCGGGAACATGGAGAAATCGAGGTCAATTTCATACCCCCCAAAATGTCAAAATTTGCCAATATCTCTCTAAGTACAACAGTCAGGGAAAAGTTATTGCGTGCAATCGGTCTAACTTTCAGAGTTAGACACTCTGATACCGGAATTGTAGTTCTAGGCCTTCGGGAACATGGAGAAATCGAGGTCAATTTCATACCCCCCAAAATGTCAAAATTTGCCAATATCTCTCTAAGTACAACAGTCAGGGAAAAGTTATTGCGTGCAATCGGTCTAACTTTCAGAGTTAGACACTCTGATACCGGAATTGTAGTTCTAGGCCTTCGGGAACATGGAGAAATCGAGGTCAATTTCATACCCCCCAAAATGTCAAAATTTGCCAATATCTCTCTAAGTACAACAGTCAGGGAAAAGTTATTGCGTGCAATCGGTCTAACTTTCAGAGTTAGACACTCTGATACCGGAATTGTAGTTCTAGGCCTTCGGGAACATGGAGAAATCGAGGTCAATTTCATACCCCCCAAAATGTCAAAATTTGCCAATATCTCTCTAAGTACAACAGTCAGGGAAAAGTTATTGCGTGCAATCGGTCTAACTTTCAGAGTTAGACACTCTGATACCGGAATTGTAGTTCTAGGCCTTCGGGAACATGGAGAAATCGAGGTCAATTTCATACCCCCCAAAATGTCAAAATTTGCCAATATCTCTCTAAGTACAACAGTCAGGGAAAAGTTATTGCGTGCAATCGGTCTAACTTTCAGAGTTAGACACTCTGATACCGGAATTGTAGTTCTAGGCCTTCGTTCGGGAACATGGAGAAATCGAGGTCAATTTCATACCCCCCAAAATGTCAAAATTTGCCAATATCTCTCTAAGTACAACAGTCAGGGAAAAGTTATTGCGTGCAATCGGTCTAACTTTCAGAGTTAGACACTCTGATACCGGAATTGTAGTTCTAGGCCTTCGGGAACATGGAGAAATCGAGGTCAATTTCATACCCCCCAAAATGTCAAAATTTGCCAATATCTCTCTAAGTACAACAGTCAGGGAAAAGTTATTGCGTGCAATCGGTCTAACTTTCAGAGTTAGACACTCTGATACCGGAATTGTAGTTCTAGGCCTTCGGGAACATGGAGAAATCGAGGTCAATTTCATACCCCCCAAAATGTCAAAATTTGCCAATATCTCTCTAAGTACAACAGTCAGGGAAAAGTTATTGCGTGCAATCGGTCTAACTTTCAGAGTTAGACACTCTGATACCGGAATTGTAGTTCTAGGCCTTCGGGAACATGGAGAAATCGAGGTCAATTTCATACCCCCCAAAATGTCAAAATTTGCCAATATCTCTCTAAGTACAACAGTCAGGGAAAAGTTATTGCGTGCAATCGGTCTAACTTTCAGAGTTAGACACTCTGATACCGGAATTGTAGTTCTAGGCCTTCGGGAACATGGAGAAATCGAGGTCAATTTCATACCCCCCAAAATGTCAAAATTTGCCAATATCTCTCTAAGTACAACAGTCAGGGAAAAGTTATTGCGTGCAATCGGTCTAACTTTCAGAGTTAGACACTCTGATACCGGAATTGTAGTTCTAGGCCTTCGGGAACATGGAGAAATCGAGGTCAATTTCATACCCCCCAAAATGTCAAAATTTGCCAATATCTCTCTAAGTACAACAGTCAGGGAAAAGTTATTGCGTGCAATCGGTCTAACTTTCAGAGTTAGACACTCTGATACCGGAATTGTAGTTCTAGGCCTTCGGGAACATGGAGAAATCGAGGTCAATTTCATACCCCCCAAAATGTCAAAATTTGCCAATATCTCTCTAAGTACAACAGTCAGGGAAAAGTTATTGCGTGCAATCGGTCTAACTTTCAGAGTTAGACACTCTGATACCGGAATTGTAGTTCTAGGCCTTCGGGAACATGGAGAAATCGAGGTCAATTTCATACCCCCCAAAATGTCAAAATTTGCCAATATCTCTCTAAGTACAACAGTCAGGGAAAAGTTATTGCGTGCAATCGGTCTAACTTTCAGAGTTAGACACTCTGATACCGGAATTGTAGTTCTAGGCCTTCGGGAACATGGAGAAATCGAGGTCAATTTCATACCCCCCAAAATGTCAAAATTTGCCAATATCTCTCTAAGTACAACAGTCAGGGAAAAGTTATTGCGTGCAATCGGTCTAACTTTCAGAGTTAGACACTCTGATACCGGAATTGTAGTTCTAGGCCTTCGGGAACATGGAGAAATCGAGGTCAATTTCATACCCCCCAAAATGTCAAAATTTGCCAATATCTCTCTAAGTACAACAGTCAGGGAAAAGTTATTGCGTGCAATCGGTCTAACTTTCAGAGTTAGACACTCTGATACCGGAATTGTAGTTCTAGGCCTTCGGGAACATGGAGAAATCGAGGTCAATTTCATACCCCCCAAAATGTCAAAATTTGCCAATATCTCTCTAAGTACAACAGTCAGGGAAAAGTTATTGCGTGCAATCGGTCTAACTTTCAGAGTTAGACACTCTGATACCGGAATTGTAGTTCTAGGCCTTCGGGAACATGGAGAAATCGAGGTCAATTTCATACCCCCCAAAATGTCAAAATTTGCCAATATCTCTCTAAGTACAACAGTCAGGGAAAAGTTATTGCGTGCAATCGGTCTAACTTTCAGAGTTAGACACTCTGATACCGGAATTGTAGTTCTAGGCCTTCGGGAACATGGAGAAATCGAGGTCAATTTCATACCCCCCAAAATGTCAAAATTTGCCAATATCTCTCTAAGTACAACAGTCAGGGAAAAGTTATTGCGTGCAATCGGTCTAACTTTCAGAGTTAGACACTCTGATACCGGAATTGTAGTTCTAGGCCTTCGGGAACATGGAGAAATCGAGGTCAATTTCATACCCCCCAAAATGTCAAAATTTGCCAATATCTCTCTAAGTACAACAGTCAGGGAAAAGTTATTGCGTGCAATCGGTCTAACTTTCAGAGTTAGACACTCTGATACCGGAATTGTAGTTCTAGGCCTTCGGGAACATGGAGAAATCGAGGTCAATTTCATACCCCCCAAAATGTCAAAATTTGCCAATATCTCTCTAAGTACAACAGTCAGGGAAAAGTTATTGCGTGCAATCGGTCTAACTTTCAGAGTTAGACACTCTGATACCGGAATTGTAGTTCTAGGCCTTCGGGAACATGGAGAAATCGAGGTCAATTTCATACCCCCCAAAATGTCAAAATTTGCCAATATCTCTCTAAGTACAACAGTCAGGGAAAAGTTATTGCGTGCAATCGGTCTAACTTTCAGAGTTAGACACTCTGATACCGGAATTGTAGTTCTAGGCCTTCGGGAACATGGAGAAATCGAGGTCAATTTCATACCCCCCAAAATGTCAAAATTTGCCAATATCTCTCTAAGTACAACAGTCAGGGAAAAGTTATTGCGTGCAATCGGTCTAACTTTCAGAGTTAGACACTCTGATACCGGAATTGTAGTTCTAGGCCTTCGGGAACATGGAGAAATCGAGGTCAATTTCATACCCCCCAAAATGTCAAAATTTGCCAATATCTCTCTAAGTACAACAGTCAGGGAAAAGTTATTGCGTGCAATCGGTCTAACTTTCAGAGTTAGACACTCTGATACCGGAATTGTAGTTCTAGGCCTTCGGGAACATGGAGAAATCGAGGTCAATTTCATACCCCCCAAAATGTCAAAATTTGCCAATATCTCTCTAAGTACAACAGTCAGGGAAAAGTTATTGCGTGCAATCGGTCTAACTTTCAGAGTTAGACACTCTGATACCGGAATTGTAGTTCTAGGCCTTCGGGAACATGGAGAAATCGAGGTCAATTTCATACCCCCCAAAATGTCAAAATTTGCCAATATCTCTCTAAGTACAACAGTCAGGGAAAAGTTATTGCGTGCAATCGGTCTAACTTTCAGAGTTAGACACTCTGATACCGGAATTGTAGTTCTAGGCCTTCGGGAACATGGAGAAATCGAGGTCAATTTCATACCCCCCAAAATGTCAAAATTTGCCAATATCTCTCTAAGTACAACAGTCAGGGAAAAGTTATTGCGTGCAATCGGTCTAACTTTCAGAGTTAGACACTCTGATACCGGAATTGTAGTTCTAGGCCTTCGGGAACATGGAGAAATCGAGGTCAATTTCATACCCCCCAAAATGTCAAAATTTGCCAATATCTCTCTAAGTACAACAGTCAGGGAAAAGTTATTGCGTGCAATCGGTCTAACTTTCAGAGTTAGACACTCTGATACCGGAATTGTAGTTCTAGGCCTTCGGGAACATGGAGAAATCGAGGTCAATTTCATACCCCCCAAAATGTCAAAATTTGCCAATATCTCTCTAAGTACAACAGTCAGGGAAAAGTTATTGCGTGCAATCGGTCTAACTTTCAGAGTTAGACACTCTGATACCGGAATTGTAGTTCTAGGCCTTCGGGAACATGGAGAAATCGAGGTCAATTTCATACCCCCCAAAATGTCAAAATTTGCCAATATCTCTCTAAGTACAACAGTCAGGGAAAAGTTATTGCGTGCAATCGGTCTAACTTTCAGAGTTAGACACTCTGATACCGGAATTGTAGTTCTAGGCCTTCGGGAACATGGAGAAATCGAGGTCAATTTCATACCCCCCAAAATGTCAAAATTTGCCAATATCTCTCTAAGTACAACAGTCAGGGAAAAGTTATTGCGTGCAATCGGTCTAACTTTCAGAGTTAGACACTCTGATACCGGAATTGTAGTTCTAGGCCTTCGGGAACATGGAGAAATCGAGGTCAATTTCATACCCCCCAAAATGTCAAAATTTGCCAATATCTCTCTAAGTACAACAGTCAGGGAAAAGTTATTGCGTGCAATCGGTCTAACTTTCAGAGTTAGACACTCTGATACCGGAATTGTAGTTCTAGGCCTTCGGGAACATGGAGAAATCGAGGTCAATTTCATACCCCCCAAAATGTCAAAATTTGCCAATATCTCTCTAAGTACAACAGTCAGGGAAAAGTTATTGCGTGCAATCGGTCTAACTTTCAGAGTTAGACACTCTGATACCGGAATTGTAGTTCTAGGCCTTCGGGAACATGGAGAAATCGAGGTCAATTTCATACCCCCCAAAATGTCAAAATTTGCCAATATCTCTCTAAGTACAACAGTCAGGGAAAAGTTATTGCGTGCAATCGGTCTAACTTTCAGAGTTAGACACTCTGATACCGGAATTGTAGTTCTAGGCCTTCGGGAACATGGAGAAATCGAGGTCAATTTCATACCCCCCAAAATGTCAAAATTTGCCAATATCTCTCTAAGTACAACAGTCAGGGAAAAGTTATTGCGTGCAATCGGTCTAACTTTCAGAGTTAGACACTCTGATACCGGAATTGTAGTTCTAGGCCTTCGGGAACATGGAGAAATCGAGGTCAATTTCATACCCCCCAAAATGTCAAAATTTGCCAATATCTCTCTAAGTACAACAGTCAGGGAAAAGTTATTGCGTGCAATCGGTCTAACTTTCAGAGTTAGACACTCTGATACCGGAATTGTAGTTCTAGGCCTTCGGGAACATGGAGAAATCGAGGTCAATTTCATACCCCCCAAAATGTCAAAATTTGCCAATATCTCTCTAAGTACAACAGTCAGGGAAAAGTTATTGCGTGCAATCGGTCTAACTTTCAGAGTTAGACACTCTGATACCGGAATTGTAGTTCTAGGCCTTCGGGAACATGGAGAAATCGAGGTCAATTTCATACCCCCCAAAATGTCAAAATTTGCCAATATCTCTCTAAGTACAACAGTCAGGGAAAAGTTATTGCGTGCAATCGGTCTAACTTTCAGAGTTAGACACTCTGATACCGGAATTGTAGTTCTAGGCCTTCGGGAACATGGAGAAATCGAGGTCAATTTCATACCCCCCAAAATGTCAAAATTTGCCAATATCTCTCTAAGTACAACAGTCAGGGAAAAGTTATTGCGTGCAATCGGTCTAACTTTCAGAGTTAGACACTCTGATACCGGAATTGTAGTTCTAGGCCTTCGGGAACATGGAGAAATCGAGGTCAATTTCATACCCCCCAAAATGTCAAAATTTGCCAATATCTCTCTAAGTACAACAGTCAGGGAAAAGTTATTGCGTGCAATCGGTCTAACTTTCAGAGTTAGACACTCTGATACCGGAATTGTAGTTCTAGGCCTTCGGGAACATGGAGAAATCGAGGTCAATTTCATACCCCCCAAAATGTCAAAATTTGCCAATATCTCTCTAAGTACAACAGTCAGGGAAAAGTTATTGCGTGCAATCGGTCTAACTTTCAGAGTTAGACACTCTGATACCGGAATTGTAGTTCTAGGCCTTCGGGAACATGGAGAAATCGAGGTCAATTTCATACCCCCCAAAATGTCAAAATTTGCCAATATCTCTCTAAGTACAACAGTCAGGGAAAAGTTATTGCGTGCAATCGGTCTAACTTTCAGAGTTAGACACTCTGATACCGGAATTGTAGTTCTAGGCCTTCGGGAACATGGAGAAATCGAGGTCAATTTCATACCCCCCAAAATGTCAAAATTTGCCAATATCTCTCTAAGTACAACAGTCAGGGAAAAGTTATTGCGTGCAATCGGTCTAACTTTCAGAGTTAGACACTCTGATACCGGAATTGTAGTTCTAGGCCTTCGGGAACATGGAGAAATCGAGGTCAATTTCATACCCCCCAAAATGTCAAAATTTGCCAATATCTCTCTAAGTACAACAGTCAGGGAAAAGTTATTGCGTGCAATCGGTCTAACTTTCAGAGTTAGACACTCTGATACCGGAATTGTAGTTCTAGGCCTTCGGGAACATGGAGAAATCGAGGTCAATTTCATACCCCCCAAAATGTCAAAATTTGCCAATATCTCTCTAAGTACAACAGTCAGGGAAAAGTTATTGCGTGCAATCGGTCTAACTTTCAGAGTTAGACACTCTGATACCGGAATTGTAGTTCTAGGCCTTCGGGAACATGGAGAAATCGAGGTCAATTTCATACCCCCCAAAATGTCAAAATTTGCCAATATCTCTCTAAGTACAACAGTCAGGGAAAAGTTATTGCGTGCAATCGGTCTAACTTTCAGAGTTAGACACTCTGATACCGGAATTGTAGTTCTAGGCCTTCGGGAACATGGAGAAATCGAGGTCAATTTCATACCCCCCAAAATGTCAAAATTTGCCAATATCTCTCTAAGTACAACAGTCAGGGAAAAGTTATTGCGTGCAATCGGTCTAACTTTCAGAGTTAGACACTCTGATACCGGAATTGTAGTTCTAGGCCTTCGGGAACATGGAGAAATCGAGGTCAATTTCATACCCCCCAAAATGTCAAAATTTGCCAATATCTCTCTAAGTACAACAGTCAGGGAAAAGTTATTGCGTGCAATCGGTCTAACTTTCAGAGTTAGACACTCTGATACCGGAATTGTAGTTCTAGGCCTTCGGGAACATGGAGAAATCGAGGTCAATTTCATACCCCCCAAAATGTCAAAATTTGCCAATATCTCTCTAAGTACAACAGTCAGGGAAAAGTTATTGCGTGCAATCGGTCTAACTTTCAGAGTTAGACACTCTGATACCGGAATTGTAGTTCTAGGCCTTCGGGAACATGGAGAAATCGAGGTCAATTTCATACCCCCCAAAATGTCAAAATTTGCCAATATCTCTCTAAGTACAACAGTCAGGGAAAAGTTATTGCGTGCAATCGGTCTAACTTTCAGAGTTAGACACTCTGATACCGGAATTGTAGTTCTAGGCCTTCGGGAACATGGAGAAATCGAGGTCAATTTATACCCCCCAAAATGTCAAAATTTGCCAATATCTCTCTAAGTACAACAGTCAGGGAAAAGTTATTGCGTGCAATCGGTCTAACTTTCAGAGTTAGACACTCTGATACCGGAATTGTAGTTCTAGGCCTTCGGGAACATGGAGAAATCGAGGTCAATTTCATACCCCCCAAAATGTCAAAATTTGCCAATATCTCTCTAAGTACAACAGTCAGGGAAAAGTTATTGCGTGCAATCGGTCTAACTTTCAGAGTTAGACACTCTGATACCGGAATTGTAGTTCTAGGCCTTCGGGAACATGGAGAAATCGAGGTCAATTTCATACCCCCCAAAATGTCAAAATTTGCCAATATCTCTCTAAGTACAACAGTCAGGGAAAAGTTATTGCGTGCAATCGGTCTAACTTTCAGAGTTAGACACTCTGATACCGGAATTGTAGTTCTAGGCCTTCGGGAACATGGAGAAATCGAGGTCAATTTCATACCCCCCAAAATGTCAAAATTTGCCAATATCTCTCTAAGTACAACAGTCAGGGAAAAGTTATTGCGTGCAATCGGTCTAACTTTCAGAGTTAGACACTCTGATACCGGAATTGTAGTTCTAGGCCTTCGGGAACATGGAGAAATCGAGGTCAATTTCATACCCCCCAAAATGTCAAAATTTGCCAATATCTCTCTAAGTACAACAGTCAGGGAAAAGTTATTGCGTGCAATCGGTCTAACTTTCAGAGTTAGGACACTCTGATACCGGAATTGTAGTTCTAGGCCTTCGGGAACATGGAGAAATCGAGGTCAATTTCATACCCCCCAAAATGTCAAAATTTGCCAATATCTCTCTAAGTACAACAGTCAGGGAAAAGTTATTGCGTGCAATCGGTCTAACTTTCAGAGTTAGACACTCTGATACCGGAATTGTAGTTCTAGGCCTTCGGAACATGGAGAAATCGAGGTCAATTTCATACCCCCCCAAAATGTCAAAATTTGCCAATATCTCTCTAAGTACAACAGTCAGGGAAAAGTTATTGCGTGCAATCGGTCTAACTTTCAGAGTTAGACACTCTGATACCGGAATTGTAGTTCTAGGCCTTCGGGAACATGGAGAAATCGAGGTCAATTTCATACCCCCCAAAATGTCAAAATTTGCCAATATCTCTCTAAGTACAACAGTCAGGGAAAAGTTATTGCGTGCAATCGGTCTAACTTTCAGAGTTAGACACTCTGATACCGGAATTGTAGTTCTAGGCCTTCGGGAACATGGAGAAATCGAGGTCAATTTCATACCCCCCAAAATGTCAAAATTTGCCAATATCTCTCTAAGTACAACAGTCAGGGAAAAGTTATTGCGTGCAATCGGTCTAACTTTCAGAGTTAGACACTCTGATACCGGAATTGTAGTTCTAAGGCCTTCGGGAACATGGAGAAATCGAGGTCAATTTCATACCCCCAAAATGTCAAAATTTGCCAATATCTCTCTAAGTACAACAGTCAGGGAAAAGTTATTGCGTGCAATCGGTCTAACTTTCAGAGTTAGACACTCTGATACCGGAATTGTAGTTCTAGGCCAGGGGTCGGCAACCTTTTGCTAATCGCGGGCCAAATTCCGAGTGCACAACGTTTTGGCGGGCCGGATTTTTTTCTTGATACTATATTTAACGCTCACGTCGATTTAGTACCCTACATTGCTGCAATCTCAATCATACAAATCACAAAAGGGCAAAACACATGTCTTTACACTTCAACAACGCAGCATAAATGTGACACTTGACGCAGCATGCTTTGTGAAAGAATTTGCAGACTTCTAATAGCAAGTCAGATGAAGCAACAATCAGACCACATTCTAAATGGGCATTAGAATACGTGATCTTAGCTTGCTCTTTGTGAATTCCATTGTTTTAAACTATTTTTCACATGCGTACGTGCTATCAAAAGTCGATGCCATTTCTTTTGCATTGTTGGTCAAGCTGGGATAAAGACCCATTTCAAAAACGTACTCTTTGTCAGAGTCATGCAGCGATATGCTCTTTGTATGAAATTTGTCTTTCAATTCAACTGCATCGCATTTCAAAAGGACCCATTTGAAATTTTCAGGCAACGGTATTGGCGCTCACATTAAACCGAGTACTGAGTAGTCAGAATTTATTTTGTACAGAACGAATGTCGGAAAAGCGGGTGGAAATTCAGTAATTAAATTTCGTATCACAGTTACAAAGGTATAGTGCTGGTACTAGAGGTTTACTCTTCACCAGTATAGGAAAGTGAGCATAATTTTCTTTTTACTGTTGACATTCCCAGAGTCGCAGTTTCGTTTCGAATGCGCCTCAACATCTCATGTATTCAGTTATTTCCTCCTGACGTTGCATATTTAATTTGTTAGATGTGACGTTAAATGTACTACGAAAGCAAGATTAGACACCCATTTTCGATGACAAGATTATGAGCCGGCGATGTTTGTATTTTCAAGGAAAGTTGCTATTTCGTTTATCAGTTCATACACTCGTGCAAGGATAGCGGCTCGACTAAATGTGCGAACATGGCAGATATACAGGACATCGCCATATTGATTCTCTGCTTCTAGTAATATATATGGGGTAGGCTAACTGTCGGTGATCAAGTTTGTGAGACAAAATCAGCTTTCCCTACTGTGTCCAAAACACTATTCAGGTTTGTTGTCTTGGCGTACAATGTCTTCTGGAGAATTAAACTGCAGATGACTAACCTACGGAGGCTGGTTATCTCAAATGAAACGGAAAGTTTGAGATTTTGTCATTGCGTCTGAGATGTTCCAAGCGTTTTTGAAGCAGAGGAACTGCACCTTTAATGTCGTACCCTATCAGAGTGGCAACCCCTTAAAAAGTACGGTATACCTATGGTTGCGCGATACACACGCTTTATAAGCACTGGTCTAGTCTACTCTACATACATTCTCCATCTCCTACTTTTAGTACGAGATAGGCTACTAATCAACAGCATTCGCATCAGTTTTATGGCGTAACAATAGACCAATACGACGTGGGATACTTACATCGTAGCAACGCCGCATTCTTACAAGCAGTGCCGCAGTTCTGCACTGCAGATTGGAACTCATTACGAAACAGCGGGCCGTATTCTTGTGGTAACTAATTATTTCGTCGCGGGCCGGACGATTTCGCTTGGCGGGCCGGATCCGGCCCGCGGGCCGTAGGTTGCCGACCCTT
>NW_027648676.1:0-61588 GCF_051294905.1 Botryllus schlosseri | reverse complement strand
AGCAACAAACCTTTTTCACTTGTAAATATATTTTTTCCTGGGTAACAAACCTTTTTCACTTGGAAATATATTTTTTTCCCTGGGTAACAAACCTTTTTCGCTTGGAAATATATTTTTCCCTGGGTTACAAACCTTTTTCACTTGGTGATCCGTCGTTTACCTGAGTAAAAATATCATTTTCCTTTGGGGATCTGGCGTTTACCCAGTGTAACAATACATTTTCTCTTGGTCATCTAGCTTTTCCTAGAGTAACAAAACCATTTTCATTTTGAAATCTGACAACCACACCGACAATTTGATATTTTTGTATTTTCTTACAGCGAACAGCGACAAAATATACACCAACAACGACTCCGATACATTTGTCTAATCAAATATTCACTTGTGTTGGTGCATCCCATCAAAATCGTCGGTTACCCACATGCAATGCGCTCCTGTACACAGAAATGCATGTTTTGGAAAATTGGACAATAGGCTTCGATAGTTCTGTGATGTCCGGGTTCGTGCTTTGGATTTTCCAGAGTCAAAATGTCTGAATAAAACACCTCCTTGACGATGGTTGGTATGTGGATAACGGTGTTCGGAAAACGGTTGGATTTATGTCACCCATCGCGATAACAATTCCAGGTCGAGTTTTCCCCCGCGTGTTTACTATATTGTGTCTTTATTGGTCATGTATGTCTCGACATTCAGTTTGAAATCGGAAACCCTGATAAAGTATGTAACCGGATCCGGATATCAACTCTGAATCGATAAACCAATGAACAATATTCAAAGTAAACATGTTACACCCTGTGTTTCCACGAAAAAATACCATCCAGACATACGTCGCGCTTGTTTGCCCACATCAGTATACGCGTAAATGGAGGTGTGTGACATTGCATGCAATGTGTTGGTATACAAACATCGATCCACAGACATTATCATAGCCGGTAGTTTTGATGTAGATCGAATGTCATCACACCCGATAACAATACCAATAAGCCACATTGCAATGACTCTGAGTCAATCTGAAGCGTGACATATAGACACACAAACATCGAACCGTAACATGGGTTATTCGCACGACGGTGAAAGTGAACTATACAGCATATACCAATAGAGCGTTCACAGTCGAATATGCGAACCACGCACAATCACATACCCTGGTTTTTGTTGGATATGTACGAAACCAATAAATCGATACATTTCTGTTCCTTCTACGTCAATAATACAAGCGTCATTCCAATGCATCGCTCGCATGTAAGGTTCGTCGGGTGTAAAATCCATGTCAAATAACACCAAAGTGTGCTTTCCGTGTTTTATTATTTCCACCGACGCTTCTTGTCTGTGTCGTAACACTATGGTGCGGGAAGTTGAAAAACGGCGGATTGTGAAACGGATTGACATGACCAACAGAATCGACGTCAATAGCCCTGTGACGATGTCTTTTCAAAATGATACCGATCTCTTGTGGCGATGACCGTTTCGAAATGTCACCGGACGAACTGAATCCTTACGATGATGTGTTTTATGATTGCGTGTGAAATCGCGAGGTAGTGTTCTATTGTGGTGTACGATTGCAGTCTTCATTCCTCAGAAACACACCTTATTGGATCACAGTATCAGTCCGAGATTTGCACGATATTTGTCTGGAGTCGTTATGTGGGAGTAGCGACATCCATGCATCGTGACTGAAAGACTGATCGCAATCATTTCGAGCACCACTTCGATAGTTCACCATGGTCAAACGCTGCAGCAGAAAACTTCGGTGTGGACAACACATTGATCGATGTATCCAATTGGTCTGGGTGGTCTGTCCGGAGATAGGGCCATGACTATCTTGCGATAACACCATCGAATAAATCAGTGAACGGTGTCGAAATATCGATGTAATAGCGCGGACTCAGAGTCATTGCAATGTGGCTTATTGGTATTGTTATCGGGTGTGATGACATTCGATCTACATCAAAACTACCGGCTATGATAATGTCTGTGGATCGATGTTTGTATACCAACACATTGCATGCAATGTCACACACCTCCATTTACGCGTATACTGATGTGGGCAAACAAGCGCGACGTATGTCTGGATGGTATTTTTTCGTGGAAACACAGGGTGTAACATGTTTACTTTGAATATTGTTCATTGGTTTATCGATTCAGAGTTGATATCCGGATCCGGTTACATACTTTATCAGGGTTTCCGATTTCAAACTGAATGTCGAGACATACATGACCAATAAAGACACAATATAGTAAACACGCGGGGGAAAACTCGACCTGGAATTGTTATCGCGATGGGTGACATAAATCCAACCGTTTTCCGAACACCGTTATCCACATACCAACCATCGTCAAGGAGGTGTTTTATTCAGACATTTTGACTCTGGAAAATCCAAAGCACGAACCCGGACATCACAGAACTATCGAAGCCTATTGTCCAATTTTCCAAAACATGCATTTCTGTGTACAGGAGCGCATTGCATGTGGGTAACCGACGATTTTGATGGGATGCACCAACACAAGTGAATATTTGATTAGACAAATGTATCGGAGTCGTTGTTGGTGTATATTTTGTCGCTGTTCGCTGTAAGAAAATACAAAAATATCAAATTGTCGGTGTGGTTGTCAGATTTCAAAATGAAAATGGTTTTGTTACTCTAGGAAAAGCTAGATGACCAAGAGAAAATGTATTGTTACACTGGGTAAACGCCAGATCCCCAAAGGAAAATGATATTTTTACTCAGGTAAACGACGGATCACCAAGTGAAAAAGGTTTGTAACCCAGGGAAAAATATATTTCCAAGCGAAAAAGGTTTGTTACCCAGGGAAAAAAATATATTTCCAAGTGAAAAAGGTTTGTTACCCAGGAAAAAATATATTTACAAGTGAAAAAGGTTTGTTGCTCAGGGAAAAAGGTTTGTTACCCGGGGACAAAATATATTTCCAAGTGAAAAAGGTTTGTTACCCAGAGAAAAAATATATTTCCAAGTGAAAAAGGTTTGTTAACCAGAGAAAAAATATATTCCCAAGTGAAAAAGGTTTGTTACTCAGAGAAAAAATATATTTCCAAGTGAAAAAGGTTTATTACCAAGAAAAAAAATATATTTCCAAGTGAAACAGGTTTGTTACTCAGAGAAAAAATATATTTCCAAGTGAAAAAGGTTTGTTACCCAGGAAAAAATATATTTACAAGTGAAAAAGGTTTGTTGCTCAGGGAAAAAGGTTTGTTACCCGGGGACAAAATATATTTCCAAGTGAAAAAGGTTTGTTACCCAGAGAAAAAATATATTTCCAAGTGAAAAAGGTTTGTTACCAAGAGAAAAAATATATTTCCAAATGAAAAAGGTTTGTTATCCAGGGCAAAAATAGATTTCCAAGTGAAAAGGGGTTTGTTATTCAGGCCAAAAATAGATTTCCAAGTGAAAAGGGGATTGTTACACTGGGTAAACGATAAATCTCCAAAGGACAATGGTATTTTAGTTAGGTAACGGTGGACCTCCAAGTGAAAATGATAATTTTACACAGGTAAACGTCAGTTGTCCAAACCAGAATGATATTTTTACTTGGGTAGGTATCTTGTGTTCAACGCCGGTAGTGTGATTGGTCTTGTTAAACGTAGTTACCGAGTTGTACAATTATGAAGGGGCGGAAAATGAAATTGCTATTATGATCGTCAGAAGATTGTTGTATGTAGATTTGACAGTAACCCTATCATTCGCATATGACAAACACAATCATGGCCATTAACTAACTTGCTCGGTCTAGATCAATGCAAAAGAGATGATTCGTTTTTTGAAACCGTAGCGAAGACCACATGTAAATCGATGTGATAGACTTCTATCTCCTTACAGTCAGTCGTGTCGTGTCCATTTTAATACGGGGCCCACAGGTATGACATGCACACACTAACGCCGTGAACAGAAATCGATGATTTTGATTAATAAAAATATTTCTTGACTACATCGGAATGTCTATGTTGTAGAAAGTAAATACTTTTATGGTGTTGTGTGTTTAATGAAAGCGATTGGTTACAAGTATGTGTTGGAGAAAGAAAATTTATTTTTCTGTATGTGACGAAATGAAAATAGATTCGTGGTTTTAATTGGATTGCGCTGTTTAATGTATGTTTCAACAGGTAGACTTGACACTGAACAACAATTCGACCCGCAAAGCATATTCGTTGTATGATTTGTCACTGGTGTGTAAAGGGTTAGGAATATTTTGAATGATAATATCTACTAGCTGTTTTGTTGTGAGAGCGATCATGTGATGACTCAGCACTTTTCGTTAGCAAAGTAGATTGATCTATGTGAAAGATGTAAGGACCGTGGCTAGAAACATATGTACTTTGTTGTTGGGGAACTGCTATGGTGTTGACATAACCCTCTGGAAGTGAGTATGCTTTTCTTTCACGAAAGTTTACGTGGCTCCGTTGTAATAAATTTGTGTTGACTAAACTCGAATGGATACTGCAATTGCGCTGGACTTACACATGGTATTCGCATACTGTACACATACAAACTTTTGTGTAAACAACTCTGATGTTTCTGTTAGTACTAGTTCTGTGTTGAACTATTTGATTATTAAGATACACGAACACCCATTCAGACAGTCAAGGTCTTGTGATATCGAAACAGTTTGTAGAGTCTAACCAACCATTCTTTAGTTTCGTAATGTGAGAATATCGAGTAAAGTTAATTACTTAGTGCGATGTTAATATCCTTCGTACTTTTGTAAGAGTTGTGGGATAACATACAAAGTAACTAATTGACACAAACAAAATGGTGATATTGTGAAGATGATGCCGCAACAAGTGATATTTTGTATCGGGTGTTTGTACTTTAGGAATAGCGGAGTGTGCGATATTTTGGATATGTGTGCACGGTTGTTAACTACGGTTGTTCTTGGGTCTTGCGTTGAGCAAATCATAACTATGTCTAGAATTCAAACACATCCAAGTAAGTTCTTTAGTGACTATGATTACATTTACTTTGACGAGAGGAAATGGGAAAATTAAAATGGATACTACTGACGAACAAAAAGTGCAAAATGGTTTTATCAGATTTAGGTGTAGGATATCTTTTCGATTTCTTTATCAGAGTGTGTTTTACAAATATCTCTAGTACACCAACGTATAGGGTACAATTATCAAACGTCGTACAAATTGTTTATGCGACGGCAACGACTTTGGGTTACTTGGTTTCGATCCTTTTGTAAAAGATTGTCGGACAATGGGGTTATAATCTTCTGTAATGATCGAGGTATGTGATCAAGTTTCCAATCAATTAATAATCGGACATACGACTTTGGTTTAACGAATCATAATATTTCTAAAATCATAAGACACAAATCGAAATTCATATCAATCAAGACCTTTGCATGCTCTGAGTTTTGTGATGGCGTTTGTTTCACCTGATAGAAATGAACTTGTATCAATAGTAGCACGAAACGCATTTATCATTTTCGGTGTTATTGTTCACCCACTTCGACTGGTACTCGATGCCAAAAGTGATATTTTCTAATAACCTTTACCACAACATCGGGTCTAATTATCGTGAATAATTTAATAATCAAGTCGTGGTCGAGCATTACAAAATCTCATATATCAAATCAATGTGTCAATCCTTATGTTTACAGTATGATACCTTTCAATGTAAAACCGGCGTTTGATTGTAAGAAATGAATTCGCAACTACGTTGGTCAGGCATTCAAATCCGGTATACTCAAATGTAATATGTTAATCTCAAACCACACACCGAGTAGTATTTACTTTGGTTTATAAAATATATCAAGTAGTAATTACTTTGTCTTGCAAAATAGTAACGACTTTTACAGTTGAAAAACAAAAGACGCGTCGTAGGGATATGAATACAACCGAACTTGCTATGGATTTTGGATTGTAGTGATTACTCGCGTAGTCTTGTCTACTTCTCGTAAGGATACTGTTGAGTTGGTTGGGTAAGTTACAAACGGATTGAATTGACAAGGTTTTTTGTATTTTACTCTTTTGTTTATGGGAAGATGCTAAAATGTTGAGACGTAATACTATTTCCGTTCACTCGATTACAACAAAAAATAACCTGATAGTTTGTTCAAGGTTTCGACAAATAGATTGAAATATTCCGATTTAACTCATCGCGTCGCAAGTCGATCGCGGTACGCACAAGTGGTTGTCAAGTTAGAAATATTTACAACAGGTGCTATTTCATTGATTGATTCTATTGAGGGTAGTAACACATTAAAATATCGCGGTAGTATTTACTGAAACTGACAAACGGAAAACTCAATCGTGAATAGAGTTGTAAGTTTCAAGGATTGTTTCAAAGTATGATCTTGAAATGTGACTGGATCAAAGTTGGTAGTCATGTTTGTCAAAGTCCAAATATTTCATTTTGGATTATCTGGATTTAACTTTAGTACATCCCGCGAATGGATTCCGATGCGGTACTATAACATTTTTGATAATAATGACTCAAGGATTTTCAATCAACAATACTGGAATTTTTTGGTAATGCTAGAGTTGCCAAATGATTAGTTGTGTGTTTTTGTTAAGTGTTTGATTTCAAGTTAATAAAGACAATAACTGTGTAATGCACATACTTGTGATTCTTGATTCTTGTAGAGTTATAGTTGGTATTGATTCTATAACTGTGAAAACAGTGGCGCGGAATGTGCGAATAATTCGATGCGGCTGAAAGTCGGCGTCAGTAATATTCGGGTTACGTTCGATTCAACAAAAACGCGGTAAGGGATTTGTCAAAGGATTAGAGTTGTACCGATTTAAAACATTCAGATACGAATCGACTTGATTTGTGTAGTGAGTTTCATTTCAAGTTGATAAACTAACACATTGATTGAATATTTTCATGGATCTTATCACGCAACTAAAGTCAGCCACTATTCTGGAGGCGTGAAACATATAGCGATCGCGGGCGAGTGACAAATTGTCGGTTTTCCAATCACCGCCTGCGACGGTTCTGTGACAAACTAATTACCGAAATATTACCTTGTAGGTGGGTATGAGGAATTGCTATGTCTGAAGTATTATCCGGTTAGTGGTCGTTGGATTTTAAAATTATATCACAACCTTTTGAATAAGCGTTCACTTCACAAAGGATTAGGGTTAGAGCGGAAATAAGTGACAATTTGTCGCTATTCAAGTTACCGCGGTCTGTTATTCGTTACTTGTTAAATCTTACCAGCGATATCAAGTACTGTGACAAACTGATTACTAAAATTTCACCGCGTGAGCGATCGGTATGGTTATGACACCAAGTCGTGAAAGATGGTTATGACCGAGACATTATCTTGTCAGCGATCGCGGGGTTTTGCAAACTATTTCACAGCTATTTGAAGTGTTAATTCGTGAGCGTTGTTATTGTTGATATTCGAATCGCCGTCTACGCCGGCTCTGTGGTAAACTAAATACCAAAATATTACCTTGCAAGTGATTCCTAGACTTGGCAAACTATTTCACACCTTTTTTGCTGAAAGTACGACATGCCGCCCGCAGTCTATACCGAAAGTACGAATCACGACCGCACCCATAAGAAATAAGACCCGCCGCCATAAGAAATAAGTGCCGCTCGCCGCCCCGGGTTTCGTGTTAGCATCAATAGCCGCTCACCACCCCCGCCATAAGACGCAATAGCCGCATGCGACCGCACCCATAAGAACACATGGCGAGTCACCACAGACCCCGTAAGAATACACGACAGGCGAATCACCGTCACCACCTATAGTAAAAAAGGCGAGTCACGACCACCGCGGTTGGCTGTGAAACAATTCAGCGCGCAGGTCATTCGAAATATAGGTCGCACTGCTTAATCCTCTTGCAAGCCACGTTTCCGTTTGTGCGATTATTGTTGGTGACTATTCAACACCACGCGAGAGACGCCTGAAAGTACGAATCACGACCGCACCCATAAGAACACATGGCGAATCACGACAGATCCCGTAAGAATACACGACAGACACATTTATCGTCGTTAGCATGTCACCGCACGTATACCAAAAACATTAGCATGTCACCACGAGTTTTCACGTTAGCATGGGACCACCGCCTATATCCGAAAACGTTAGCATGCCACCACGAGTTTCGCGTTATCATGCGACCGCACCCATAAGACGAAAACGTTAGCATGACACCCCCGCCATAAGACGAAAACGTTAGCATGCCACCCCCGCCATAAGACGAAAACGTTAGCATGCCACCCCCGCCATAAGACGAAAACGTTAGCATGCCACCCCCGGTTTCGCGTTAGCATGCGACCCCGCCCATAAGAACCCTATGGCGCATCACGACCGATCTACTATACTACTGATATTGGCAGATTTAGCCATTTTGGGGGGTATGAAAATTCATGAAAAGTTCAATTACACCATGATTTCTCTATGTTCCCGAGGGCCTACAGTTACAACTCCGCTACCAGACTGTAGCAAATCAAAAGTTACGTCGAATGAGCCTATCGGCGTATTCCTGGCTATTGTAGTTTAGGAGATATTGGCAGATTTAGCCATTTTGGGGGGTATGAAAATTTATGAAAAGTTCAATTACACCATGATTTCTCTATGTTCCCGAGGGCCTACAGTTACAACTTCGCTACCAGACTGTAGCAAATCAAAAGTTACGTCGAATGAGCCGATCGGCGTATTCCTGGCTATTGTAGTTTAGGAGATATTGGCAGATTTAGCCATTTTGGGGGGTATGAAAATTTATGAAAAGTTCAATTACACCATGATTTCTCTATGTTCCCGAGGGCCTACAGTTACAACTCCGCTACCAGACTGTAGCAAATCAAAAGTTACGTCGAATGAGCCTATCGGCGTATTCCTGGCTATTGTAGTTTAGGAGATATTGGCAGATTTAGCCATTTTGGGGGGTATGAAAATTTATGAAAAGTTCAATTACACCATGATTTCTCTATGTTCCCGAGGGCCTACAGTTACAACTCCGCTACCAGACTGTAGCAAATCAAAAGTTACGTCGAATGAGCCTATCGGCGTATTCCTGGCTATTGTAGTTTAGGAGATATTGGCAGATTTAGCCATTTTGGGGGGTATGAAAATTTATGAAAAGTTAATTACACCATGATTTCTCTATGTTCCCGAGGGCCTACAGTTACAACTCCGCTACCAGACTGTAGCAAATCAAAAGTTACGTCGAATGAGCCTATTGGCGTATTCCTGGCTATTGTAGTTTAGGAGATATTGGCAGATTTAGCCATTTTGGGGGGTATGAAAATTTATGAAAAGTTCAATTACACCATGATTTCTCTATGTTCCCGAGGGCCTACAGTTACAACTCCGCTACCAGACTGTAGCAAATCAAAAGTTACGTCGAATGAGCCTATCGGCGTATTCCTGGCTATTGTAGTTTAGGAGATATTGGCAGATTTAGCCATTTTGGGGGGTATGAAAATTTATGAAAAGTTCAATTACACCATGATTTCTCTATGTTCCCGAGGGCCTACAGTTACAACTCCGCTACCAGACTGTGGCAAATCAAAAGTTACGTCGAATGAGCCTATCGGCGTATTCCTGGCTATCGTAGTTTAGGAGATATTGGCAGATTTAGCCATTTAGGGGGGTATGAAAATTTATGAAAAGTTCAATTACACCATGATTTCTCTATGTTCCCGAGGGCCTACAGTTACAACTCCGCTACCAGACTGTAGCAAATCAAAAGTTACGTCGAATGAGCCTATCGGCGTATTCCTGGCTATTGTAGTTTAGGAGATATTGGCAGATTTAGCCATTTTGGGGGGTATGAAAATTTATGAAAAGTTCAATTACACCAAGATTTCTCTATGTTCCCGAGGGCCTACAGTTACAACTTCGCTACCAGACTGTAGCAAATCAAAAGTTACGTCGAATGAGCCTATCGGCGTATTCCTGGCTATTGTAGTTTAGGAGATATTGGCAGATTTAGCCATTTTGGGGGGTATGAAAATTTATGAAAAGTTCAATTACACCATGATTTCTCTATGTTCCCGAGGGCCTACAGTTACAACTCCGCTACCAGACTGTAGCAAATCAAAAGTTACGTCGAATGAGCCTATCGGCGTATTCCTGGCTATTGTAGTTTAGGAGATATTGGCAGATTTAGCCATTTTGGGGGGTATGAAAATTTATGAAAAGTTCAATTACACCATGATTTCTCTATGTTCCCGAGGGCCTACAGTTACAACTCCGCTACCAGACTGTAGCAAATCAAAAGTTACGTCGAATAAGCCTATCGGCGTATTCCTGGCTATTGTAGTTTAGGAGATATTGGCAGATTTAGCCATTTTGGGGGGTATGAAAATTTATGATAAGTTCAATTACACCATGATTTCTCTATGTTCCCGAGGACCTACAGTTACAACTCCGCTACCAGACTGTAGCAAATCGAAAGTTACGTCGAATGAGCCTATCGGCGTATTCCTGGCTATTGTAGTTTAGGAGATATTGGCAGATTTAGCCATTTTGGGGGGTATGAAAATTTATGAAAAGTTCAATTACACCATGATTTCTCTATGTTCCCGAGGGCCTACAGTTACAACTCCGCTACCAGACTGTAGCAAATCAAAAGTTACGTCGAATGAGCCTATCGGCGTATTCCTGGCTATTGTAGTTTAGGAGATAATGGCAGATTTAGCCATTTTGGGGGGTATGAAAATTTATGAAAAGTTCAATTACACCATGATTTCTCTATGTTCCCGAGGGCCTACAGTTACAACTCCGCTACCAGACTGTAGCAAATCAAAAGTTACGTCGAATGAGCCTATCGGCGTATTCCTGGCTATTGTAGTTTAGGAGATATTGGCAGATTTCGCCATTTTGGGGGGTATGAAAATTTATGAAAAGTTCAATTACACCATGATTTCTCTATGTTCCCGAGGGCCTACAGTTACAACTCCGCTACCAGACTGTAGCAAATCAAAAGTTACGTCGAATGAGCCTATCGGCGTATTCCTGGCTATTGTAGTTTAGGAGATATTGGCAGATTTAGCCATTTTGGGGGGTATGAAAATTTATGAAAAGTTCAATTACACCATGATTTCTCTATGTTCCCGAGGGCCTACAGTTACAACTCCGCTACCAGACTGTAGCAAATCAAAAGTTACGTCGAATGAGCCTATTGGCGTATTCCTGGCTATTGTAGTTTAGGAGATATTGGCAGATTTAGCCATTTTGGGGGGTATGAAAATTTATGAAAAGTTCAATTACACCATGATTTCTCTATGTTCCCGAGGGCCTACAGTTACAACTCCGCTACCAGACTGTGGCAAATCAAAAGTTACGTCGAATGAGCCTATCGGCGTATTCCTGGCTATCGTAGTTTAGGAGATATTGGCAGATTTAGCCATTTTGGGGGGTATGAAAATTTATGAAAAGTTCAATTACACCATGATTTCTCTATGTTCCCGAGGGCCTACAGTTACAACTCCGCTACCAGACTGTAGCAAATCAAAAGTTACGTCGAATGAGCCTATCGGCGTATTCCTGGCTATTGTAGTTTAGGATATATTGGCAGATTTAGCCATTTTGGGGGGTATGAAAATTTATGAAAAGTTCAATTACACCATGATTTCTCTATGTTCCCGAGGGCCTACAGTTACAACTTCGCTACCAGACTGTAGCAAATCAAAAGTTACGTCGAATGAGCCTATCGGCGTATTCCTGGCTATTGTAGTTTAGGAGATATTGGCAGATTTAGCCATTTTGGGGGGTATGAAAATTTATGAAAAGTTCAATTACACCATGATTTCTCTATGTTCCCGAGGGCCTACAGTTACAACTCCGCTACCAGACTGTAGCAAATCAAAAGTTACGTCGAATGAGCCTATCGGCGTATTCCTGGCTATTGTAGTTTAGGAGATATTGGCAGATTTAGCCATTTTAGGGGGTATGAAAATTTATGAAAAGTTCAATTACACCATGATTTCTCTATGTTCCCGAGGGCCTACAGTTACAACTCCGCTACCAGACTGTAGCAAATCAAAAGTTATGTCGAATGAGCCTATGGGCGTATTCCTGGCTATTGTAGTTTAGGAGATATTGGCAGATTTAGCCATTTTGGGGGTATGAAAATTTATGATAAGTTCAATTACACCATGATTTCTCTATGTTCCCGAGGGCCTACAGTTACAACTCCGCTAGCAGACTGTAGCAAATCGAAAGTTACGTCGAATGAGCCTATCGGCGTATTCCTGGCTATTGTAGTTTAGGAGATATTGGCAGATTTAGCCATTTTGGGGGGTATGAAAATTTATGAAAAGTTCAATTACACCATGATTTCTCTATGTTCCCGAGGGCCTACAGTTACAACTCCGCTACCAGACTGTAGCAAATCAAAAGTTACGTCGAATAAGCCTATCGGCGTATTCCTGGCTATTGTAGTTTTCGAGATATTGGCAGATTTAGCCATTTTGGGGGGTATGAAAATTTATGATAAGTTCAATTACACCATGATTTCTCTATGTTCCCGAGGGCCTACAGTTACAACTCCGCTACCAGACTGTAGCAAATCAAAAGTTACGTCGAATGAGCCTATCGGCGTATTCCTGGCTATTGTAGTTTAGGAGATATTGGCAGATTTCGCCATTTTGGGGGGTATGAAAATTTATGAAAAGTTCAATTACACCATGATTTCTCTATGTTCCCGAGGGCCTACAGTTACAACTCCGCTACCAGACTGTAGCAAATCAAAAGTTACGTCGAATGAGCCTATCGGCGTATTCCTGGCTATTGTAGTTTAGGAGATATTGGCAGATTTAGCCATTTTGGGGGGTATGAAAATTTATGAAAAGTTCAATTACACCATGATTTCTCTATGTTCCCGAGGGCCTACAGTTACAACTCCGCTACCAGACTGTAGCAAATCAAAAGTTACGTCGAATGAGCCTATCGGCGTATTCCTGGCTATTGTAGTTTAGGAGATATTGGCAGATTTAGCCATTTTAGGGGGTATGAAAATTTATGAAAAGTTCAATTACACCATGATTTCTCTATGTTCCCGAGGGCCTACAGTTACAACTCCGCTACCAGACTGTAGCAAATCAAAAGTTACGTCGAATGAGCCTATCGGCGTATTCCTGGCTATTGTAGTTTAGGAGATATTGGCAGATTTAGCCATTTTAGGGGGTATGAAAATTTATGAAAAGTTCAATTACACCATGATTTCTCTATGTTCCCGAGGGCCTACAGTTACAACTCCGCTACCAGACTGTAGCAAATCAAAAGTTACGTCGAATGAGCCTATCGGCGTATTCCTGGCTATTGTAGTTTAGGAGATATTGGCAGATTTAGCCATTTTGGGGGGTATGAAAATTTATGAAAAGTTCAATTACACCATGATTTCTCTATGTTCCCGAGGGCCTACAGTTACAACTCCGCTACCAGACTGTAGCAAATCAAAAGTTACGTCGAATGAGTCTATCGGCGTATTCCTGGCTATTGTAGTTTAGGAGATATTGGCAGATTTAGCCATTTTGGGGGGTATGAAAATTTATGAAAAGTTCAATTACACCATGATTTCTCTATGTTCCCGAGGGCCTACAGTTACAACTCCGCTACCAGACTGTAGCAAATCAAAAGTTACGTCGAATAAGCCTATCGGCGTATTCCTGGCTATTGTAGTTTTGGAGATATTGGCAGATTTAGCCATTTTGGGGGGTATGAAAATTTATGATAAGTTCAATTACACCATGATTTCTCTATGTTCCCGAGGGCCTACAGTTACAACTCCGCTACCAGACTGTAGCAAATCGAAAGTTACGTCGAATGAGCCTATCGGCGTATTCCTGGCTATTGTAGTTTAGGAGATATTGGCAGATTTCGCCATTTTGGGGGGTATGAAAATTTATGAAAAGTTCAATTACACCATGATTTCTCTATGTTCCCGAGGGCCTACAGTTACAACTCCGCTACCAGACTGTAGCAAATCAAAAGTTACGTCGAATGAGCCTATCGGCGTATTCCTGGCTATTGTAGTTTAGGAGATAATGGCAGATTTAGCCATTTTGGGGGGTATGAAAATTTATAAAAAGTTCAATTACACCATGATTTCTCTATGTTCCCGAGGGCCTACAGTTACAACTCCGCTACCAGACTGTAGCAAATCAAAAGTTACGTCGAATGAGCATATCGGCGTATTCCTGGCTATTGTAGTTTAGGAGATATTGGCAGATTTAGCCATTTTGGGGGGTATGAAAATTTATGAAAAGTTCAATTACACCATGATTTCTCTATGTTCCCGAGGGCCTACAGTTACAACTCCGCTACCAGACTGTAGCAAATCAAAAGTTACGTCGAATGAGCCTATCGGCGTATTCCTGGCTATTGTAGTTTAGGAGATATTGGCAGATTTAGCCATTTTGGGGGGTATGAAAATTTATGAAAAGTTCAATTACACCATGATTTCTCTATGTTCCCGAGGGCCTACAGTTACAACTCCGCTACCAGACTGTAGCAAATCAAAAGTTACGTCGAATAAGCCTATCGGCGTATTCCTGGCTATTGTAGTTTTCGAGATATTGGCAGATTTAGCCATTTTGGGGGGTATGAAAATTTATGATAAGTTCAATTACACCATGATTTCTCTATGTTCCCGAGGGCCTACAGTTACAACTCCGCTACCAGACTGTAGCAAATCGAAAGTTACGTCGAATGAGCCTATCGGCGTATTCCTGGCTATTGTAGTTTAGGAGATATTGGCAGATTTAGCCATTTTGGGGGGTATGAAAATTTATGAAAAGTTCAATTACACCATGATTTCTCTATGTTCCCGAGGGCCTACAGTTACAACTCCGCTACCAGACTGTAGCAAATCGAAAGTTACGTCGAATGAGCCTATCGGCGTATTCCTGGCTATTGTAGTTTAGAAGATAATGGCAGATTTAGCCATTTTGGGGGGTATGAAAATTTATAAAAAGTTCAATTACACCATGATTTCTCTATGTTCCCGAGGGCCTACAGTTACAACTCCGCTACCAGACTGTAGCAAATCAAAAGTTACGTCGAATGAGCCTATCGGCGTATTCCTGGCTATTGTAGTTTAGGAGATATTGGCAGATTTAGCCATTTTGGGGGGTATGAAAATTTATGAAAAGTTCAATTACACCATGATTTCTCTATGTTCCCGAGGGCCTACAGTTACAACTCCGCTACCAGACTGTAGCAAATCAAAAGTTACGTCGAATGAGCCTATCGGCGTATTCCTGGCTATTGTAGTTTAGGATATATTGGCAGATTTAGCCATTTTGGGGGGTATGAAAATTTATGAAAAGTTCAATTACACCATGATTTCTCTATGTTCCCGAGGGCCTACAGTTACAACTTCGCTACCAGACTGTAGCAAATCAAAAGTTACGTCGAATGAGCCTATCGGCGTATTCCTGGCTATTGTAGTTTAGGAGATATTGGCAGATTTAGCCATTTTGGGGGGTATGAAAATTTATGAAAAGTTCAATTACACCATGATTTCTCTATGTTCCCGAGGGCCTACAGTTACAACTCCGCTACCAGACTGTAGCAAATCAAAAGTTACGTCGAATGAGCCTATCGGCGTATTCCTGGCTATTGTAGTTTAGGAGATATTGGCAGATTTAGCCATTTTGGGGGGTATGAAAATTTATGAAAAGTTCAATTACACCATGATTTCTCTATGTTCCCGAGGGCCTACAGTTACAACTCCGCTACCAGACTGTAGCAAATCGAAAGTTACGTCGAATGAGCCTATCGGCGTATTCCTGGCTATTGTAGTTTAGAAGATAATGGCAGATTTAGCCATTTTGGGGGGTATGAAAATTTATAAAAAGTTCAATTACACCATGATTTCTCTATGTTCCCGAGGGCCTACAGTTACAACTCCGCTACCAGACTGTAGCAAATCAAAAGTTACGTCGAATGAGCCTATCGGCGTATTCCTGGCTATTGTAGTTTAGGAGATATTGGCAGATTTAGCCATTTTGGGGGGTATGAAAATTTATGAAAAGTTCAATTACACCATGATTTCTCTATGTTCCCGAGGGCCTACAGTTACAACTCCGCTACCAGACTGTAGCAAATCAAAAGTTACGTCGAATGAGCCTATCGGCGTATTCCTGGCTATTGTAGTTTAGGATATATTGGCAGATTTAGCCATTTTGGGGGGTATGAAAATTTATGAAAAGTTCAATTACACCATGATTTCTCTATGTTCCCGAGGGCCTACAGTTACAACTTCGCTACCAGACTGTAGCAAATCAAAAGTTACGTCGAATGAGCCTATCGGCGTATTCCTGGCTATTGTAGTTTAGGAGATATTGGCAGATTTAGCCATTTTGGGGGGTATGAAAATTTATGAAAAGTTCAATTACACCATGATTTCTCTATGTTCCCGAGGGCCTACAGTTACAACTCCGCTACCAGACTGTAGCAAATCAAAAGTTACGTCGAATGAGCCTATCGGCGTATTCCTGGCTATTGTAGTTTAGGAGATATTGGCAGATTTAGCCATTTTAGGGGGTATGAAAATTTATGAAAAGTTCAATTACACCATGATTTCTCTATGTTCCCGAGGGCCTACAGTTACAACTCCGCTACCAGACTGTAGCAAATCAAAAGTTATGTCGAATGAGCCTATGGGCGTATTCCTGGCTATTGTAGTTTAGGAGATATTGGCAGATTTAGCCATTTTGGGGGTATGAAAATTTATGATAAGTTCAATTACACCATGATTTCTCTATGTTCCCGAGGGCCTACAGTTACAACTCCGCTAGCAGACTGTAGCAAATCGAAAGTTACGTCGAATGAGCCTATCGGCGTATTCCTGGCTATTGTAGTTTAGGAGATATTGGCAGATTTAGCCATTTTGGGGGGTATGAAAATTTATGAAAAGTTCAATTACACCATGATTTCTCTATGTTCCCGAGGGCCTACAGTTACAACTCCGCTACCAGACTGTAGCAAATCAAAAGTTACGTCGAATAAGCCTATCGGCGTATTCCTGGCTATTGTAGTTTTCGAGATATTGGCAGATTTAGCCATTTTGGGGGGTATGAAAATTTATGATAAGTTCAATTACACCATGATTTCTCTATGTTCCCGAGGGCCTACAGTTACAACTCCGCTACCAGACTGTAGCAAATCAAAAGTTACGTCGAATGAGCCTATCGGCGTATTCCTGGCTATTGTAGTTTAGGAGATATTGGCAGATTTCGCCATTTTGGGGGGTATGAAAATTTATGAAAAGTTCAATTACACCATGATTTCTCTATGTTCCCGAGGGCCTACAGTTACAACTCCGCTACCAGACTGTAGCAAATCAAAAGTTACGTCGAATGAGCCTATCGGCGTATTCCTGGCTATTGTAGTTTAGGAGATATTGGCAGATTTAGCCATTTTGGGGGGTATGAAAATTTATGAAAAGTTCAATTACACCATGATTTCTCTATGTTCCCGAGGGCCTACAGTTACAACTCCGCTACCAGACTGTAGCAAATCAAAAGTTACGTCGAATGAGCCTATCGGCGTATTCCTGGCTATTGTAGTTTAGGAGATATTGGCAGATTTAGCCATTTTAGGGGGTATGAAAATTTATGAAAAGTTCAATTACACCATGATTTCTCTATGTTCCCGAGGGCCTACAGTTACAACTCCGCTACCAGACTGTAGCAAATCAAAAGTTACGTCGAATGAGCCTATCGGCGTATTCCTGGCTATTGTAGTTTAGGAGATATTGGCAGATTTAGCCATTTTAGGGGGTATGAAAATTTATGAAAAGTTCAATTACACCATGATTTCTCTATGTTCCCGAGGGCCTACAGTTACAACTCCGCTACCAGACTGTAGCAAATCAAAAGTTACGTCGAATGAGCCTATCGGCGTATTCCTGGCTATTGTAGTTTAGGAGATATTGGCAGATTTAGCCATTTTGGGGGGTATGAAAATTTATGAAAAGTTCAATTACACCATGATTTCTCTATGTTCCCGAGGGCCTACAGTTACAACTCCGCTACCAGACTGTAGCAAATCAAAAGTTACGTCGAATGAGTCTATCGGCGTATTCCTGGCTATTGTAGTTTAGGAGATATTGGCAGATTTAGCCATTTTGGGGGGTATGAAAATTTATGAAAAGTTCAATTACACCATGATTTCTCTATGTTCCCGAGGGCCTACAGTTACAACTCCGCTACCAGACTGTAGCAAATCAAAAGTTACGTCGAATAAGCCTATCGGCGTATTCCTGGCTATTGTAGTTTTGGAGATATTGGCAGATTTAGCCATTTTGGGGGGTATGAAAATTTATGATAAGTTCAATTACACCATGATTTCTCTATGTTCCCGAGGGCCTACAGTTACAACTCCGCTACCAGACTGTAGCAAATCGAAAGTTACGTCGAATGAGCCTATCGGCGTATTCCTGGCTATTGTAGTTTAGGAGATATTGGCAGATTTCGCCATTTTGGGGGGTATGAAAATTTATGAAAAGTTCAATTACACCATGATTTCTCTATGTTCCCGAGGGCCTACAGTTACAACTCCGCTACCAGACTGTAGCAAATCAAAAGTTACGTCGAATGAGCCTATCGGCGTATTCCTGGCTATTGTAGTTTAGGAGATAATGGCAGATTTAGCCATTTTGGGGGGTATGAAAATTTATAAAAAGTTCAATTACACCATGATTTCTCTATGTTCCCGAGGGCCTACAGTTACAACTCCGCTACCAGACTGTAGCAAATCAAAAGTTACGTCGAATGAGCATATCGGCGTATTCCTGGCTATTGTAGTTTAGGAGATATTGGCAGATTTAGCCATTTTGGGGGGTATGAAAATTTATGAAAAGTTCAATTACACCATGATTTCTCTATGTTCCCGAGGGCCTACAGTTACAACTCCGCTACCAGACTGTAGCAAATCAAAAGTTACGTCGAATGAGCCTATCGGCGTATTCCTGGCTATTGTAGTTTAGGAGATATTGGCAGATTTAGCCATTTTGGGGGGTATGAAAATTTATGAAAAGTTCAATTACACCATGATTTCTCTATGTTCCCGAGGGCCTACAGTTACAACTCCGCTACCAGACTGTAGCAAATCAAAAGTTACGTCGAATAAGCCTATCGGCGTATTCCTGGCTATTGTAGTTTTCGAGATATTGGCAGATTTAGCCATTTTGGGGGGTATGAAAATTTATGATAAGTTCAATTACACCATGATTTCTCTATGTTCCCGAGGGCCTACAGTTACAACTCCGCTACCAGACTGTAGCAAATCGAAAGTTACGTCGAATGAGCCTATCGGCGTATTCCTGGCTATTGTAGTTTAGGAGATATTGGCAGATTTAGCCATTTTGGGGGGTATGAAAATTTATGAAAAGTTCAATTACACCATGATTTCTCTATGTTCCCGAGGGCCTACAGTTACAACTCCGCTACCAGACTGTAGCAAATCGAAAGTTACGTCGAATGAGCCTATCGGCGTATTCCTGGCTATTGTAGTTTAGAAGATAATGGCAGATTTAGCCATTTTGGGGGGTATGAAAATTTATAAAAAGTTCAATTACACCATGATTTCTCTATGTTCCCGAGGGCCTACAGTTACAACTCCGCTACCAGACTGTAGCAAATCAAAAGTTACGTCGAATGAGCCTATCGGCGTATTCCTGGCTATTGTAGTTTAGGAGATATTGGCAGATTTAGCCATTTTGGGGGGTATGAAAATTTATGAAAAGTTCAATTACACCATGATTTCTCTATGTTCCCGAGGGCCTACAGTTACAACTCCGCTACCAGACTGTAGCAAATCAAAAGTTACGTCGAATGAGCCCATCGGCGTATTCCTGGCTATTGTAGTTTAGGAGATATTGGCAGATTTAGCCATTTTGGGGGGTATGAAAATTTATGAAAAGTTCAATTACACCATGATTTCTCTATGTTCCCGAGGGCCTACAGTTACAACTCCGCTACCAGACTGTAGCAAATCAAAAGTTACGTCGAATGAGCCTATCGGCGTATTCCTGGCTATTGTAGTTTAGGAGATATTGGCAGATTTAGCCATTTTGGGGGGTATGAAAATTTATGAAAAGTTCAATTACACCATGATTTCTCTATGTTCCCGAGGGCCTACAGTTACAGCTCCGCTACCAGACTGTAGCAAATCAAAAGTTACGTCGAATGAGCCTATCGGCGTATTCCTGGCTATTGTAGTTTAGGAGATATTGGCAGATTTAGCCATTTTGGGGGGTATGAAAATTTATGAAAAGTTCAATTACACCATGATTTCTCTATGTTCCCGAGGGCCTACAGTTACAACTCCGCTACCAGACTGTGGCAAATCAAAAGTTACGTCGAATGAGCCTATCGGCGTATTCCTGGCTATCGTAGTTTAGGAGATATTGGCAGATTTAGCCATTTTGGGGGGTATGAAAATTTATGAAAAGTTCAATTACACCATGATTTCTCTATGTTCCCGAGGGCCTACAGTTACAACTCCGCTACCAGACTGTAGCAAATCAAAAGTTACGTCGAATGAGCCTATCGGCGTATTCCTGGCTATTGTAGTTTAGGAGATATTGGCAGATTTAGCCATTTTGGGGGGTATGAAAATTTATGAAAAGTTCAATTACACCATGATTTCTCTATGTTCCCGAGGGCCTACAGTTACAACTCCGCTACCAGACTGTAGCAAATCAAAAGTTACGTCGAATGAGCCTATCGGCGTATTCCTGGCTATTGTAGTTTAGGAGATATTGGCAGATTTAGCCATTTTGGGAGGTATGAAAATTTATGAAAAGTTCAATTACACCATGATTTCTCTATGTTCCCGAGGGCCTACAGTTACCACTCCGCTACCAGACAGTAGCAAATCAAAAGTTACGTCGAATGAGCCTATCGGCGTATTCCTGGCTATTGTAGTTTAGGAGATATTGGCAGATTTAGCCATTTTGGGCGGTATGAAAATTTATGAAAAGTTCAATTACACCATGATTTCTCTATGTTCCCGAGGGCCTACAGTTACAACTCCGCTACCACACTGTAGCAAATCAAAAGTTACGTCGAATGAGCCTATCGGCGTATTCCTGGCTATTGTAGTTTAGTAGATATTGGCAGATTTAGCCATTTTGGGCGGTATGAAAATTTATGAAAAGTTCAATTACACCATGATTTCTCTATGTTCCCGAGGGCCTACAGTTACAACTCCGCTACCAGACTGTAGCAAATCAAAAGTTACGTCGAATGAGCCTATCGGCGTATTCCTGGCTATTGTAGTTTAGTAGATATTGGCAGATTTAGCCATTTTGGGGGGTATGAAAATTTATGAAAAGTTCAATTACACCATGATTTCTCTATGTTCCCGAGGGCCTACAGTTACAACTCCGCTACCAGACTGTAGCAAATCAAAAGTTACGTCGAATGAGCCTATCGGCGTATTCCTGGCTATTGTAGTTTAGGAGATATTGACAGATTTAGCCATTTTGGGGGGTATGAAAATTTATGAAAAGTTCAATTACACCATGATTTCTCTATGTTCCCGAGGGCCTACAGTTACAACTCCGCTACCAGACTGTAGCAAATCAAAAGTTACGTCGAATGAGCCTATCGGCGTATTCCTGGCTATTGTAGTTTAGGAGATATTGGCAGATTTAGCCATTTTGGGGGGTATGAAAATTTATGAAAAGTTCAATTACACCATGATTTCTTTATGTTCCCGAGGGCTACCAGACTGTAGCAAATCAAAAGTTACGTCGAATGAGCCTATCGGCGTATTCCTGGCTATTGTAGTTTAGGAGATATTGGCAGATTTAGCCATTTTGGGGGGTATGAAAATTTATGAAAAGTTCAATTACACCATGATTTCTCTATGTTCCCGAGGGCCTACAGTTACAACTCCGCTACCAGACTGTAGCAAATAAAAAGTTACGTCGAATGAGCCTATCGGCGTATTCCTGGCTATTGTAGTTTAGGAGATATTGGCAGATTTAGCCATTTTGGGGGGTATGAAAATTTATGAAAAGTTCAATTACACCATGATTTCTCTATGTTCCCGAGGGCCTACAGTTACAACTCCGCTACCAGACTGTAGCAAATCAAAAGTTACGTCGAATGAGCCTATCGGCGTATTCCTGGCTATTGTAGTTTAGGAGATATTGGCAGATTTAGCCATTTTGGGGGGTATGAAAATTTATGAAAAGTTCAATTACACCATGATTTCTCTATGTTCCCGAGGGCCTACAGTTACAACTCCGCTACCAGACTGTAGCAAATCAAAAGTTACGTCGAATGAGCCTATCGGCGTATTCCTGGCTATTGTAGTTTAGGAGATATTGGCAGATTTAGCCATTTTGGGGGGTATGAAAATTTATGAAAAGTTCAATTACACCATGATTTCTCTATGTTCCCGAGGGCCTACAGTTACAACTCCGCTACCAGACTGTAGCAAATCAAAAGTTACGTCGAATGAGCCCATCGGCGTATTTCTGGCTATTGTAGTTTAGGAGATATTGGCAGATTTAGCCATTTTGGGGGGTATGAAAATTTATGAAAAGTTTAATTACACCATGATTTCTCTATGTTTCCGAGGGCCTACAGTTACAATACCGCTACCAGACTGTAGCGAATCAAAAGTTACGTCGAATGAGCCTATCGGCGTATTCCTGGCTATTGTAGTTTAGGAGATATTGGCAGATTTAGCCATTTTGGGGGGTATGAAAATTTATGAAAAGTTCAATTACAGCATGATTTCTCTATGTTCCCGAGGGCCTACAGTTACAACTCCGCTACCAGACTGTAGCAAATCAAAAGTTACGTCGAATGAGCCTATCGGCGTATTCCTGGCTATTGTAGTTTAGGAGATATTGGCAGATTTGGCCATTTTGGGGGGTATGAAAATTTATGAAAAGTTCAATTACACCATGATTTCTCTATGTTCCCGAGGGCCTACAGTTACAACTCCGCTACCAGACTGTGGCAAATCAAAAGTTACGTCGAATGAGCCTATCATCGTATTCCTGGCTATTGTAGTTTAGAAGATATTGGCAGATTTAGCCATTTTGGGGGGTATGAAAATTTATGAAAAGTTCAATTACACCATGATTTCTCTATGTTCCCGAGGGCCTACAGTTACAACTCCGCTACCAGACTGTAGCAAATCAAAAGTTACGTCGAATGAGCCTATCGGCGTATTCCTGGCTATTGTAGTTTAGGAGATATTGGCAGATTTAGCCATTTTGGGGGGTATGAAAATTTATGAAAAGTTCAATTACACCATGATTTCTCTATGTTCCCGAGGGCCTACAGTTACAACTCCGCTACAAGACTGTAGCAAATCAAAAGTTACGTCGAATGAGCCTATCGGCGTATTCCTGGCTATTGTAGTTTAGGAGATATTGGCAGATTTAGCCATTTTGGGGGTATGAAAATTTATGAAAAGTTCAATTACACCATGATTTCTCTATGTTCCCGAGGGCCTACAGTTACAACTCCGCTACCAGACTGTAGCAAATCAAAAGTTACGTCGAATGAGCCTATCGGCGTATTCCTGGCTATTGTAGTTTAGGAGATATTGGCAGATTTAGCCATTTTGGGGGTATGAAAATTTATGAAAAGTTCAATTACACCATGATTTCTTTATGTTCCCGAGGGCCTACAGTTACAACTCCGCTACCAGACTGTAGCAAATCTAAAGTTACGTCGAATGAGCCTATCGGCGTATTCCTGGCTATTGTAGTTTAGGAGATATTGGCAGATTTAGCCATTTTGGGGGGTATGAAAATTTATGAAAAGTTCAATTACACCATGATTTCTCTATGTTCCCGAGGGCCTACAGTTACAACTCCGCTACCAGACTGTAGCAAATAAAAAGTTACGTCGAATGAGCCTATCGGCGTATTCCTGGCTATTGTAGTTTAGGAGATATTGGCAGATTTAGCCATTTTGGGGGGTATGAAAATTTATGAAAAGTTCAATTACACCATGATTTCTCTATGTTCCCGAGGGCCTACAGTTACAACTCCGCTACCAGACTGTAGCAAATCAAAAGTTACGTCGAATGAGCCTATCGGCGTATTCCTGGCTATTGTAGTTTAGGAGATATTGGCAGATTTAGCCATTTTGGGGGGTATGAAAATTTATGAAAAGTTCAATTACACCATGATTTCTCTATGTTCCCGAGGGCCTACAGTTACAACTCCGCTACCAGACTGTAGCAAATCAAAAGTTACGTCGAATGAGCCTATCGGCGTATTCCTGGCTATTGTAGTTTAGGAGATATTGGCAGATTTAGCCATTTTGGGGGGTATGAAAATTTATGAAAAGTTCAATTACACCATGATTTCTCTATGTTCCCGAGGGCCTACAGTTACAACTCCGCTACCAGACTGTAGCAAATCAAAAGTTACGTCGAATGAGCCCATCGGCGTATTTCTGGCTATTGTAGTTTAGGAGATATTGGCAGATTTAGCCATTTTGGGGGGTATGAAAATTTATGAAAAGTTTAATTACACCATGATTTCTCTATGTTTCCGAGGGCCTACAGTTACAATACCGCTACCAGACTGTAGCGAATCAAAAGTTACGTCGAATGAGCCTATCGGCGTATTCCTGGCTATTGTAGTTTAGGAGATATTGGCAGATTTAGCCATTTTGGGGGGTATGAAAATTTATGAAAAGTTCAATTACAGCATGATTTCTCTATGTTCCCGAGGGCCTACAGTTACAACTCCGCTACCAGACTGTAGCAAATCAAAAGTTACGTCGAATGAGCCTATCGGCGTATTCCTGGCTATTGTAGTTTAGGAGATATTGGCAGATTTGGCCATTTTGGGGGGTATGAAAATTTATGAAAAGTTCAATTACACCATGATTTCTCTATGTTCCCGAGGGCCTACAGTTACAACTCCGCTACCAGACTGTGGCAAATCAAAAGTTACGTCGAATGAGCCTATCATCGTATTCCTGGCTATTGTAGTTTAGAAGATATTGGCAGATTTAGCCATTTTGGGGGGTATGAAAATTTATGAAAAGTTCAATTACACCATGATTTCTCTATGTTCCCGAGGGCCTACAGTTACAACTCCGCTACCAGACTGTAGCAAATCAAAAGTTACGTCGAATGAGCCTATCGGCGTATTCCTGGCTATTGTAGTTTAGGAGATATTGGCAGATTTAGCCATTTTGGGGGGTATGAAAATTTATGAAAAGTTCAATTACACCATGATTTCTCTATGTTCCCGAGGGCCTACAGTTACAACTCCGCTACCAGACTGTAGCAAATCAAAAGTTACGTCGAATGAGCCTATCGGCGTATTCCTGGCTATTGTAGTTTAGGAGATATTGGCAGATTTAGCCATTTTGGGGGGTATGAAAATTTATGAAAAGTTCAATTACACCATGATTTCTCTATGTTCCCGAGGGCCTACAGTTACAACTCCGCTACCAGACTGTAGCAAATCAAAAGTTACGTCGAATGAGCCTATCGGCGTATTCCTGGCTATTGTAGTTTAGGAGATATTGGCAGATTTAGCCATTTTGGGGGGTATGAAAATTTATGAAAAGTTTAATTACACCATGATTTCTCTATGTTCCCGAGGGCCTACAGTTACAACTCCGCTACCAGACTGTAGCGAATCAAAAGTTACGTCGAATGAGCCTATCGGCGTATTCCTGGCTATTGTAGTTTAGGAGATATTGGCAGATTTAGCCATTTTGGGGGGTATGAAAATTTATGAAAAGTTCAATTACACCATGATTTCTCTATGTTCCCGAGGGCCTACAGTTACAACTCCGCTACCAGACTGTAGCAAATCAAAAGTTACGTCGAATGAGCCTATCGGCGTATTCCTGGCTATTGTAGTTTAGGAGATATTGGCAGATTTAGCCATTTTGGGGGGTATGAAAATTTATGAAAAGTTCAATTACACCATGATTTCTCTATGTTCCCGAGGGCCTACAGTTACAACTCCGCTACCAGACTGTAGCAAATCAAAAGTGACGTCGAATGAGCCTATCGGCGTATTCCTGGCTATTGTAGTTTAGGAGATATTGGCAGATTTAGCCATTTTGGGGGGTATGAAAATTTATGAAAAGTTCAATTACACCATGATTTCTCTATGTTCCCGAGGGCCTACAGTTACAACTCCGCTACCAGACTGTAGCAAATCAAAAGTTACGTCGAATGAGCCTATCGGCGTATTCCTGGCTATTGTAGTTTAGGAGATATTGGCAGATTTAGCCATTTTGGGGGGTATGAAAATTTATGAAAAGTTCAATTACACCATGATTTCTCTATGTTCCCGAGGGTCTACAGTTACAACTCCGCTACCAGACTGTAGCAAATCAAAAGATACGTCGAATGAGCCTATCGGCGTATTCCTGGCTATTGTAGTTTAGGAGATATTGGCAGATTTAGCCATTTTGGGGGGTATGAAAATTTATGAAAAGTTCAATTACACCATGATTTCTCTATGTTCCCGAGGGCCTACAGTTACAACTCCGCTACCAGACTGTAGCAAATCAAAAGTTACGTCGAATGAGCCTATCGGCGTATTCCTGGCTATTGTAGTTTAGGAGATATTGGCAGATTTAGCCATTTTGGGGGGTATGAAAATTTATGAAAAGTTCAATTACACCATGATTTCTCTATGTTCCCGAGGGCCTACAGTTACAACTCCGCTACCAGACTGTAGCAAATCAAAAGTTACGTCGAATGAGCCTATCGGCGTATTCCTGGCTATTGTAGTTTAGGAGATATTGGCAGATTTAGCCATTTTGGGGGGTATGAAAATTTATGAAAAGTTCAATTACACCATGATTTCTCTATGTTCCCGAGGGCCTACAGTTACAACTCCGCTACCAGACTGTAGCAAATCAAAAGTTACGTCGAATGAGCCTATCGGCGTATTCCTGGCTATTGTAGTTTAGGAGATATTGGCAGATTTAGCCATTTTGGGGGGTATGAAAATTTATGAAAAGTTCAATTACACCATGATTTCTCTATGTTCCCGAGGGCCTACAGTTACAACTCCGCTACCAGACTGTAGCAAATCAAAAGTTACGTCGAATGAGCCTATCGGCGTATTCCTGGCTATTGTAGTTTAGGAGATATTGGCAGATTTAGCCATTTTGGGGGGTATGAAAATTTATGAAAAGTTCAATTACACCATGATTTCTCTATGTTCCCGAGGGCCTACAGTTACAACTCCGCTACCAGACTGTAGCAAATCAAAAGTTACGTCGAATGAGCCTATCGGCGTATTCCTGGCTATTGTAGTTTAGGAGATATTGGCAGATTTAGCCATTTTGGGGGGGTATTAAAATTTATGAAAAGTTCAATTACACCATGATTTCTCTATGTTCCCGAGGGCCTACAGTTACAACTCCGCTACCAGACTGTAGCAAATCAAAAGTTACGTCGAATGAGCCTATCGGCGTATTCCTGGCTATTGTAGTTTAGGAGATATTGGCAGATTTAGCCATTTTGGGGGGTATGAAAATTTATGAAAAGTTCAATTACACCATGATTTCTCTATGTTCCCGAGGGCCTACAGTTACAACTCCGCTACCAGACTGTAGCAAATCAAAAGTTACGTCGAATGAGCTTATCGGCGTATTCCTGGCTATTGTAGTTTAGGAGATATTGGCAGATTTAGCCATTTTGGGGGGTATGAAAATTTATGAAAAGTTCAATTACACCATGATTTCTCTATGTTCCCGAGGGCCTACAGTTACAACTCCGCTACCAGACTGTAGCAAATCAAAAGTTACGTCGAATGAGCCTATCGGCGTATTCCTGGCTATTGTAGTTTAGGAGATATTGGCAGATTTAGCCATTTTGGGGGGTATGAAAATTTATGAAAAGTTCAATTACACCATGATTTCTCTATGTTCCCGAGGGCCTACAGTTACAACTCCGCTACCAGACTGTGGCAAATCAAAAGTTACGTCGAATGAGCCTATCGGCGTATTCCTGGCTATTGTAGTTTAGGAGATATTGGCAGATTTAGCCATTTTGGGGGGTATGAAAATTTATGAAAAGTTAATTACACCATGATTTCTCTATGTTCCCGAGGGCCTACAGTTACAACTCCGCTACCAGACTGTAGCGAATCAAAAGTTACGTCGAATGAGCCTATCGGCGTATTCCTGGCTATTGTAGTTTAGGAGATATTGGCAGATTTAGCCATTTTGGGGGGTATGAAAATTTATGAAAAGTTCAATTACACCATGATTTCTCTATGTTCCCGAGGGCCTACAGTTACAACTCCGCTACCAGACTGTAGCAAATCAAAAGTTACGTCGAATGAGCCTATCGGCGTATTCCTGGCTATTGTAGTTTAGGAGATATTGGCAGATTTAGCCATTTTGGGGGGTATGAAAATTTATGAAAAGTTCAATTACACCATGATTTCTCTATGTTCCCGAGGGCCTACAGTTACAACTCCGCTACCAGACTGTAGCAAATCAAAAGTGACGTCGAATGAGCCTATCGGCGTATTCCTGGCTATTGTAGTTTAGGAGATATTGGCAGATTTAGCCATTTTGGGGGGTATGAAAATTTATGAAAAGTTCAATTACACCATGATTTCTCTATGTTCCCGAGGGCCTACAGTTACAACTCCGCTACCAGACTGTAGCAAATCAAAAGTTACGTCGAATGAGCCTATCGGCGTATTCCTGGCTATTGTAGTTTAGGAGATATTGGCAGATTTAGCCATTTTGGGGGGTATGAAAATTTATGAAAAGTTCAATTACACCATGATTTCTCTATGTTCCCGAGGGTCTACAGTTACAACTCCGCTACCAGACTGTAGCAAATCAAAAGATACGTCGAATGAGCCTATCGGCGTATTCCTGGCTATTGTAGTTTAGGAGATATTGGCAGATTTAGCCATTTTGGGGGGTATGAAAATTTATGAAAAGTTCAATTACACCATGATTTCTCTATGTTCCCGAGGGCCTACAGTTACAACTCCGCTACCAGACTGTAGCAAATCAAAAGTTACGTCGAATGAGCCTATCGGCGTATTCCTGGCTATTGTAGTTTAGGAGATATTGGCAGATTTAGCCATTTTGGGGGGTATGAAAATTTATGAAAAGTTCAATTACACCATGATTTCTCTATGTTCCCGAGGGCCTACAGTTACAACTCCGCTACCAGACTGTAGCAAATCAAAAGTTACGTCGAATGAGCCTATCGGCGTATTCCTGGCTATTGTAGTTTAGGAGATATTGGCAGATTTAGCCATTTTGGGGGGTATGAAAATTTATGAAAAGTTCAATTACACCATGATTTCTCTATGTTCCCGAGGGCCTACAGTTACAACTCCGCTACCAGACTGTAGCAAATCAAAAGTTACGTCGAATGAGCCTATCGGCGTATTCCTGGCTATTGTAGTTTAGGAGATATTGGCAGATTTAGCCATTTTGGGGGGTATGAAAATTTATGAAAAGTTCAATTACACCATGATTTCTCTATGTTCCCGAGGGCCTACAGTTACAACTCCGCTACCAGACTGTAGCAAATCAAAAGTGACGTCGAATGAGCCTATCGGCGTATTCCTGGCTATTGTAGTTTAGGAGATATTGGCAGATTTAGCCATTTTGGGGGGTATGAAAATTTATGAAAAGTTCAATTACACCATGATTTCTCTATGTTCCCGAGGGCCTACAGTTACAACTCCGCTACCAGACTGTAGCAAATCAAAAGTTACGTCGAATGAGCCTATCGGCGTATTCCTGGCTATTGTAGTTTAGGAGATATTGGCAGATTTAGCCATTTTGGGGGGTATGAAAATTTATGAAAAGTTCAATTACACCATGATTTCTCTATGTTCCCGAGGGTCTACAGTTACAACTCCGCTACCAGACTGTAGCAAATCAAAAGATACGTCGAATGAGCCTATCGGCGTATTCCTGGCTATTGTAGTTTAGGAGATATTGGCAGATTTAGCCATTTTGGGGGGTATGAAAATTTATGAAAAGTTCAATTACACCATGATTTCTCTATGTTCCCGAGGGCCTACAGTTACAACTCCGCTACCAGACTGTAGCAAATCAAAAGTTACGTCGAATGAGCCTATCGGCGTATTCCTGGCTATTGTAGTTTAGGAGATATTGGCAGATTTAGCCATTTTGGGGGGTATGAAAATTTATGAAAAGTTCAATTACACCATGATTTCTCTATGTTCCCGAGGGCCTACAGTTACAACTCCGCTACCAGACTGTAGCAAATCAAAAGTTACGTCGAATGAGCCTATCGGCGTATTCCTGGCTATTGTAGTTTAGGAGATATTGGCAGATTTAGCCATTTTGGGGGGTATGAAAATTTATGAAAAGTTCAATTACACCATGATTTCTCTATGTTCCCGAGGGCCTACAGTTACAACTCCGCTACCAGACTGTAGCAAATCAAAAGTTACGTCGAATGAGCCTATCGGCGTATTCCTGGCTATTGTAGTTTAGGAGATATTGGCAGATTTAGCCATTTTGGGGGGTATGAAAATTTATGAAAAGTTCAATTACACCATGATTTCTCTATGTTCCCGAGGGCCTACAGTTACAACTCCGCTACCAGACTGTAGCAAATCAAAAGTTACGTCGAATGAGCCTATCGGCGTATTCCTGGCTATTGTAGTTTAGGAGATATTGGCAGATTTAGCCATTTTGGGGGGTATGAAAATTTATGAAAAGTTCAATTACACCATGATTTCTCTATGTTCCCGAGGGCCCACAGTTACAACTCCGCTACCAGACTGTAGCAAATCAAAAGTTACGTCGAATGAGCCTATCGGCGTATTCCTGGCTATTGTAGTTTAGGAGATATTGGCAGATTTAGCCATTTTGGGGGGTATGAAAATTTATGAAAAGTTCAATTACACCATGATTTCTCTATGTTCCCGAGGGCCTACAGTTACAACTCCGCTACCAGACTGTAGCAAATCAAAAGTTACGTCGAATGAGCCTATCGGCGTATTCCTGGCTATTGTAGTTTAGGAGATATTGGCAGATTTAGCCATTTTGGGGGGTATGAAAATTTATGAAAAGTTCAATTACACCATGATTTCTCTATGTTCCCGAGGGCCTACAGTTACAACTCCGCTACCAGACTGTAGCAAATCAAAAGTTACGTCGAATGAGCCTATCGGCGTATTCCTGGCTATTGTAGTTTAGGAGATATTGGCAGATTTAGCCATTTTGGGGGGTATGAAAATTTATGAAAAGTTCAATTACACCATGATTTCTCTATGTTCCCGAGGGCCTACAGTTACAACTCCGCTACCAGACTGTAGCAAATCAAAAGTTACGTCGAATGAGCCTATCGGCGTATTCCTGGCTATTGTAGTTTAGGAGATATTGGCAGATTTAGCCATTTTGGGGGGGTATGAAAATTTATGAAAAGTTCAATTACACCATGATTTCTCTATGTTCCCGAGGGCCTACAGTTACAACTCCGCTACCAGACTGTAGCAAATCAAAAGTTACGTCGAATGAGCCTATCGGCGTATTCCTGGCTATTGTAGTTTAGGAGATATTGGCAGATTTAGCCATTTTGGGGAGTATGAAAATTTATGAAAAGTTCAATTACACCATGATTTCTCTATGTTCCCGAGGGCCTACAGTTACAACTCCGCTACCAGACTGTAGCAAATCAAAAGTTACGTCGAATGAGCTTATCGGCGTATTCCTGGCTATTGTAGTTTAGGAGATATTGGCAGATTTAGCCATTTTGGGGGGTATGAAAATTTATGAAAAGTTCAATTACACCATGATTTCTCTATGTTCCCGAGGGCCTACAGTTACAACTCCGCTACCAGACTGTAGCAAATCAAAAGTTACGTCGAATGAGCCTATCGGCGTATTCCTGGCTATTGTAGTTTAGGAGATCTTGGCAGATTTAGCCATTTTGGGGGGTATGAAAATTTATGAAAAGTTCAATTACACCATGATTTCTCTATGTTCCCGAGGGCCTACAGTTACAACTCCGCTACCAGACTGTAGCAAATCAAAAGTTACGTCGAATGAGCCTATCGGCGTATTCCTGGCTATTGTAGTTTAGGAGATATTGGCAGATTTAGCCATTTTGGGGGGTATGAAAATTTATGAAAAGTTTAATTACACCATGATTTCTCTATGTTCCCGAGGGCCTACAGTTACAACTCCGCTACCAGACTGTAGCGAATCAAAAGTTACGTCGAATGAGCCTATCGGCGTATTCCTGGCTATTGTAGTTTAGGAGATATTGGCAGATTTAGCCATTTTGGGGGGTATGAAAATTTATGAAAAGTTCAATTACACCATGATTTCTCTATGTTCCCGAAGGCCTACAGTTACAACTCCGCTACCAGACTGTAGCAAATCAAAAGTTACGTCGAATGAGCCTATCGGCGTATTCCTGGCTATTGTAGTTTAGGAGATATTGGCAGATTTAGCCATTTTGGGGGGTATGAAAATTTATGAAAAGTTCAATTACACCATGATTTCTCTATGTTCCCGAGGGCCTACAATTACAACTCCGCTACCAGACTGTAGCAAATCAAAAGTTACGTCGAATGAGCCTATCGGCGTATTCCTGGCTATTGTAGTTTAGGAGATATTGGCAGATTTAGCCATTTTGGGGGGTATGAAAATTTATGAAAAGTTCAATTACACCATGATTTCTCTATGTTCCCGAGGGCCTACAGTTACAACTCCGCTACCAGACTGTAGCAAATCAAAAGTTACGTCGAATGAGCCTATCGGCGTATTCCTGGCTATTGTAGTTTAGGAGATATTGGCAGATTTAGCCATTTTGGGGGGTATGAAAATTTATGAAAAGTTCAATTACACCATGATTTCTCTATGTTCCCGAGGGCCTACAGTTACAACTCCGCTACCAGACTGTAGCAAATCAAAAGTTACGTCGAATGAGCCTATCGGCGTATTCCTGGCTATTGTAGTTTAGGAGATATTGGCAGATTTAGCCATTTTGGGGGTATGAAAATTTATGAAAAGTTCAATTACAACATGATTTCTCTATGTTCCCGAGGGCCTACAGTTACAACTCCGCTACCAGACTGTAGCAAATCAAAAGTTACGTCGAATGAGCCTATCGGCGTATTCCTGGCTATTGTAGTTTAGGAGATATTGGCAGATTTAGCCATTTTTGGGGGTATGAAAATTTATGAAAAGTTCAATTACACCATGATTTCTCTATGTTCCCGAGGGCCTACAGTTACAACTCCGCTACCAGACTGTAGCAAATCAAAAGTTACGTCGAATGAGCCTATCGGCGTATTCCTGGCTATTGTAGTTTAGGAGATATTGGCAGATTTAGCCATTTTGGGGGGTATGAAAATTCATGAAAAGTTCAATTACACCATGATTTCTCTATGTTCCCGAGGGCCTACAGTTACAACTCCGCTACCAGACTGTAGCAAATCAAAAGTTACGTCGAATGAGCCTATCGGCGTATTCCTGGCTATTGTAGTTTAGGAGATATTGGCAGATTTAGCCATTTTGGGGGGTATGAAAATTTATGAAAAGTTCAATTACACCATGATTTCTCTATGTTCCCGAGGGCCTACAGTTACAACTTCGCTACCAGACTGTAGCAAATCAAAAGTTACGTCGAATGAGCCTATCGGCGTATTCCTGGCTATTGTGGTTTAGGAGATATTGGCAGATTTAGCCATTTTGGGGGGTATGAATATTTATGAAAAGTTTAATTACACCATGATTTCTCTATGTTCCCGAGGGCCTACAGTTACCACTCCGCTACCACACTGTAGCAAATCAAAAGTTACGTCGAATGAGCCTATCGGCGTATTCCTGGCTATTGTAGTTTAGGAGATATTGGCAGATTTAGCCATTTTGGGGGGTATGAAAATTTATGAAAAGTTCAATTACACCATGATTTCTCTATGTTCCCGAGGGCCTACAGCAAGGGTCGGCAACCTACGGCCCGCGGGCCGGATCCGGCCCGCCAAGCGAAATCGTCCGGCCCGCGACATAATAATTAGTTACCACAAGAATACGGCCCGCCGTTTCACAATGCTTTTCAATCTGCAGTGCCGCACTGCATGGAAAGAATGCGGTAGTGCTACGATATGAGTTTCCTACATCGTATTAGTCTATTTTGACGCCATAAAACGAAGGCGGTTAAAGTAGGAGATGAAGAGAGAGAGAGAGAGAGAGTCTTTATTTTTCATCAAACCAAAATACATAACACACGGCAGTGGTGGTGGTACAGAAAATATGCATGCACAGTATTCGGTATTAGATATAGGAATGATCGATAAGACCGTGAGGGTCATCTAGTCTGATCACACCAGCATCAAACAGGTACACTTGACTCTAAACAGTCTGGCTGTAAAAAAAGTTACAGTAGTTAAAAAAATAAAATAGAAGAAAAATTAAACGATGGTAGCAAATGATCAATGAAGCAATGTCTGGGCGAGGTAGGGCAACAGTGTTAGTGTAACGATGAGAGAGGTGAGAGGTGATGAGAGGTGATCAAGTAGGGCTTTTTTGAATCTATCATAAGGCAATTCACGGATATGTGGCGGTAATGCATTCCAAATGATAGGTCCCGAGTAGTCGATAGATCTCTTAGTTAGGTTGCTATTGGGTGGGGGTAAGTAGATATTCCCCAGATTGTCTGTTTAGAGTAGAATAGATCAGTGCTTATCAATCGGGTGTATCTCGCAACCGAAAGTGTACCATACTTTTTAACGGGTTTACCGATGGGGTGAGACAATAAAGGTGTCCTTCCTCTGCTTCAAAAACGCTTGGAACATCTCAGACGCAATGACAAAATCTTAAACTTACACTGTTTAATTACAGATAACTAGCCTCCGTATGTTAGTTATCCATAGTTTAATTCCCAAAAGGCATTGTGCGCCAAGACAAAAAACCTGGCCACAATGATGAAAACTGTTAATATGATTTTGTCTCACAAACTGAATCACCAACATTGTTACGCCAAATATTACTAGAAGCATAGAATCAATATGACGATGTACTGTATATCTGCCATGTTCGCGCATTAAGTCGAGCAGCTATGCTTGCACGAGTCTATGAACTGAGAAATGAAATAGCACGTTTGCTCGAAAATACAAATATCGCCGACTCATAATCTTATAATCGAAAATGGGTATCTAATCTTGCTCTCCTGGTACATTTAACGTCACATCTGAACAAATTGAATTTGCAACTTCGGCGGGAAGACTATAATACATGAGATGCGCATTTGAAACAAATCTGCGTCTCGGGGAATTTCAACAGTACGAAGAAAATTATGCTCACTTTCCTATACTGGAGGAGAGAAAACCTAGTACCAACGCTATATTTGTAACTGTGATACGAAATTTAATTACTGAATATTCACCCGCTTTACCGACTTTCCTTCTATACAAAATAAATTCCATTTAATGTGGACGCCAATAGCATTGCCTGAAAATTTCAAATGGGCCTTTTTGAAATGCGTTGCAGTTGGATTGAATGACAAATTTAATACAAAGAGCATATCGCCGCATGACTTTGATAAAGAGTACGTTATTGAAATTTATCTTTATCCCAGCTTGTCCAACAATGCAGAAGACATTGCATCGATTTTTGGTAGCACGTACGCATGTGAGCAATAGTTTTGAACAATAAAATTCACGAAGGGAAACTAAGATCACGTATTTCGGACGCCCATTTCGAATATGGTCTGATTCTTGCTTTATCTGACTTGTTATCAGAAGTTGAAAACCTTTCACAGAGCAAGCTGCGTCAATTGTCACATTTATTCTGCGTTGTTGAAGTGTAAATACATGTGTTTTATGATTGGTATGATAAAGATTGCAGCAATGTAGGATAATATACCGAAGTAAGCGTAAAATATAGTATTAAGAAAAATTCCGGCCCGCCAAACAGTTGCACCCTCGAAATTTGGCCCGCGACTAGCAAAAGGTTGCCGACCCCTGGCCTACAGTTACAACTCCGCTACCAGACTGTAGCAAATCAAAAGTTACGTCGAATGAGCCTATCGGCGTATTCCTGGCTATTGTAGTTTAGGAGATATTGGCAGATTTAGCCATTTTGGGGGGTATGAAAATTTATGAAAAGTTCAATTACACCATGATTTCTCTATGTTCCCGAGGGCCTACAGTTACAACTCCGCTACCAGACTGTAGCAAATCAAAAGTTACGTCGAATGAGCCTATCGGCGTATTCCTGGCTATTGTAGTTTAGGAGATATTGGCAGATTTAGCCATTTTGGGGGGTATGAAAATTTATGAAAAGTTCAATTACACCATGATTTCTCTATGTTCCCGAGGGCCTACAGTTACAACTCCGCTACCAGACTGTAGCAAATCAAAAGTTACGTCGAATGAGCCTATCGGCGTATTCCTGGCTATTGTAGTTTAGGAGATATTGGCAGATTTAGCCATTTTGGGGGGTATGAAAATTTATGAAAAGTTCAATTACACCATGATTTCTCTATGTTCCCGAGGGCCCACAGTTACAACTCCGCTACCAGACTGTAGCAAATCAAAAGTTACGTCGAATGAGCCTATCGGCGTATTCCTGGCTATTGTAGTTTAGGAGATATTGGCAGATTTAGCCATTTTGGGGGGTATGAAAATTTATGAAAAGTTCAATTACACCATGATTTCTCTATGTTCCCGAGGGCCTACAGTTACAACTCCGCTACCAGACTGTAGCAAATCAAAAGTTACGTCGAATGAGCCTATCGGCGTATTCCTGGCTATTGTAGTTTAGGAGATATTGGCAGATTTAGCCATTTTGGGGGGTATGAAAATTTATGAAAAGTTCAATTACACCATGATTTCTCTATGTTCCCGAGGGCCTACAGTTACAACTCCGCTACCAGACTGTAGCAAATCAAAAGTTACGTCGAATGAGCCTATCGGCGTATTCCTGGCTATTGTAGTTTAGGAGATATTGGCAGATTTAGCCATTTTGGGGGGTATGAAAATTTATGAAAAGTTCAATTACACCATGATTTCTCTATGTTCCCGAGGGCCTACAGTTACAACTCCGCTACCAGACTGTAGCAAATCAAAAGTTACGTCGAATGAGCCTATCGGCGTATTCCTGGCTATTGTAGTTTAGGAGATATTGGCAGATTTAGCCATTTTGGGGGGGTATGAAAATTTATGAAAAGTTCAATTACACCATGATTTCTCTATGTTCCCGAGGGCCTACAGTTACAACTCCGCTACCAGACTGTAGCAAATCAAAAGTTACGTCGAATGAGCCTATCGGCGTATTCCTGGCTATTGTAGTTTAGGAGATATTGGCAGATTTAGCCATTTTGGGGGGTATGAAAATTTATGAAAAGTTCAATTACACCATGATTTCTCTATATTCCCGAGGGCCTACAGTTACAACTCCGCTACCAGACTGTAGCAAATCAAAAGTTACGTCGAATGAGCCTATCGGCGTATTCCTGGCTATTGTAGTTTAGGAGATATTGGCAGATTTAGCCATTTTTGGGGGTATGAAAATTTATGAAAAGTTCAATTACACCATGATTTCTCTATGTTCCCGAGGGCCTACAGTTACAACTCCGCTACCAGACTGTAGCAAATCAAAAGTTACGTCGAATGAGCTTATCGGCGTATTCCTGGCTATTGTAGTTTAGGAGATATTGGCAGATTTAGCCATTTTGGGGGGTATGAAAATTTATGAAAAGTTCAATTACACCATGATTTCTCTATGTTCCCGAGGGCCTACAGTTACAACTTCGCTACCAGACTGTAGCAAATCAAAAGTTACGTCGAATGAGCCTATCGGCGTATTCCTGGCTATTGTAGTTTAGGAGATATTGGCAGATTTAGCCATTTTTGGGGGTATGAAAATTTATGAAAAGTTCAATTACACCATGATTTCTCTATGTTCCCGAGGGCCTACAGTTACAACTCCGCTACCAGACTGTAGCAAATCAAAAGTTACGTCGAATGAGCCTATCGGCGTATTCCTGGCTATTGTAGTTTAGGAGATATTGGCAGATTTAGCCATTTTGGGGGGTATGAAAATTTATGAAAAGTTCAATTACACCATGATTTCTCTATGTTCCCGAGGGCCTACAGTTACAACTCCGCTACCAGACTGTAGCAAATCAAAAGTTACGTCGAATGAGCCTATCGGCGTATTCCTGGCTATTGTAGTTTAGGAGATATTGGCAGATTTAGCCATTTTGGGGGGTATGAAAATTTATGAAAAGTTCAATTACACCATGATTTCTCTATGTTCCCGAGGGCCTACAGTTACAACTCCGCTACCAGACTGTAGCAAATCAAAAGTTACGTCGAATGAGCCTATCGGCGTATTCCTGGCTATTGTAGTTTAGGAGATATTGGCAGATTTAGCCATTTTGGGGGGTATGAAAATTTATGAAAAGTTCAATTACACCATGATTTCTCTATGTTCCCGAGGGCCTACAGTTACAACTCCGCTACCAGACTGTAGCAAATCAAAAGTTACGTCGAATGAGCCTATCGGCGTATTCCTGGCTATTGTAGTTTAGGAGATATTGGTAGATTTAGCCATTTTGGGGGGTATGAAAATTTATGAAAAGTTCAATTACACCATGATTTCTCTATGTTCCCGAGGGCCTACAGTTACAACTCCGCTACCAGACTGTAGCAAATCAAAAGTTACGTCGAATGAGCCTATCGGCGTATTCCTGGCTATTGTAGTTTAGGAGATATTGGCAGATTTAGCCATTTTGGGGGGTATGAAAATTTATGAAAAGTTCAATTACACCATGATTTCTCTATGTTCCCGAGGGCCTACAGTTACAACTCCGCTACCAGACAGTAGCAAATCAAAAGTTACGTCGAATGAGCCTATCGGCGTATTCCTGGCTATTGTAGTTTAGGAGATATTGGCAGATTTAGCCATTTTGGGGGGTATGAAAATTTATGAAAAGTTCAATTACACCATGATTTCTCTATGTTCCCGAGGGCCTACAGTTACAACTCCGCTACCAGACTGTAGCAAATCAAAAGTTACGTCGAATGAGCCTATCGGCGTATTCCTGGCTATTGTAGTTTAGGAGATATTGGCAGATTTAGCCATTTTGGGGGGTATGAAAATTTATGAAAAGTTCAATTACACCATGATTTCTCTATGTTCCCGAGGGCCTACAGTTACAACTCCGCTACCAGACTGTAGCAAATCAAAAGTTACGTCGAATGAGCCTATCGGCGTATTCCTGGCTATTGTAGTTTAGGAGATATTGGCAGATTTAGCCATTTTGGGGGGTATGAAAATTTATGAAAAGTTCAATTACACCATGATTTCTCTATGTTCCCGAGGGCCTACAGTTACAACTCCGCTACCAGACTGTAGCAAATCAAAAGTTACGTCTAATGAGCCTATCGGCGTATTCCTGGCTATTGTAGTTTAGGAGATATTGGCAGATTTAGCCATTTTGGGGGGTATGAAAATTTATGAAAAGTTCAATTACACCATGATTTCTCTATGTTCCCGAGGGCCTACAGTTACAACTCCGCTACCAGACTGTAGCAAATCAAAAGTTACGTCGAATGAGCCTATCGGCGTATTCCTGGCTATTGTAGTTTAGGAAATATTGGCAGATTTAGCCATTTTGGGGGTATGAAAATTTATGAAAAGTTCAATTACAACATGATTTCTCTATGTTCCCGAGGGCCTACAGTTACAACTCCGCTACCAGACTGTAGCAAATCAAAAGTTACGTCGAATGAGCCTATCGGCGTATTCCTGGCTATTGTAGTTTAGGAGATATTGGCAGATTTAGCCATTTTTGGGGGTATGAAAATTTATGAAAAGTTCAATTACACCATGATTTCTCTATGTTCCCGAGGGCCTACAGTTACAACTCCGCTACCAGACTGTAGCAAATCAAAAGTTACGTCGAATGAGCCTATCGGCGTATTCCTGGCTATTGTAGTTTAGGAGATATTGGCAGATTTTGCCATTTTGGGGGGTATGAAAATTCATGAAAAGTTCAATTACACCATGATTTCTCTATGTTCCCGAGGGCCTACAGTTGCAACTGCGCTACCAGACTGTAGCAAATCAAAAGTTACGTCGAATGAGCCTATCGGCGTATTCCTGGCTATTGTAGTTTAGGAGATATTGGCAGATTTAGCCATTTTGGGGGGTATGAAAATTTATGAAAAGTTCAATTACACCATGATTTCTCTATGTTCCCGAGGGCCTACAGTTACAACTCCGCTACCAGACTGTAGCAAATCAAAAGTTACGTCGAATGAGCCTATCGGCGTATTCCTGGCTATTGTAGTTTAGGAGATATTGGCAGATTTAGCCATTTTGGGGGGTATGAAAATTTATGAAAAGTTCAATTACACCATGATTTCTCTATGTTCCCGAGGGCCTACAGTTACAACTCCGCTACCAGACTGTAGCAAATCAAAAGTTACGTCGAATGAGCCTATCGGCGTATTCCTGGCTATTGTAGTTTAGGAGATATTGGCAGATTTAGCCATTTTGGGGGGTATGAAAATTTATGAAAAGTTCAATTACACCATGATTTCTCTATGTTCCCGAGGGCCTACAGTTACAACTCCGCTACCAGACTGTAGCAAATCAAAAGTTACGTCGAATGAGCCTATCGGCGTATTCCTGGCTATTGTAGTTTAGGAGATATTGGCAGATTTAGCCATTTTGGGGGGTATGAAAATTTATGAAAAGTTCAATTACACCATGATTTCTCTATGTTCCCGAGGGCCTACAGTTACAACTCCGCTACCAGACTGTAGCAAATCAAAAGTTACGTCGAATGAGCCTATCGGCGTATTCCTGGCTATTGTAGTTTAGGAGATATTGGCAGATTTAGCCATTTTGGGGGGTATGAAAATTTATGAAAAGTTCAATTACACCATGATTTCTCTATGTTCCCGAGGGCCTACAGTTACAACTCCGCTACCAGACTGTAGCAAATCAAAAGTTACGTCGAATGAGCCTATCGGCGTATTCCTGGCTATTGTAGTTTAGGAGATATTGGCAGATTTAGCCATTTTGGGGGGTATGAAAATTTATGAAAAGTTCAATTACACCATGATTTCTCTATGTTCCCGAGGGCCTACAGTTACAACTCCGCTACCAGACTGTAGCAAATCAAAAGTTACGTCGAATGAGCCTATCGGCGTATTCCTGGCTATTGTAGTTTAGGAGATATTGGCAGATTTAGCCATTTTGGGGGGTATGAAAATTTATGAAAAGTTCAATTACACCATGATTTCTCTATGTTCCCGAGGGCCTACAGTTACAACTCCGCTACCAGACTGTAGCAAATCAAAAGTTACGTCGAATGAGCCTATGGGCGTATTCCTGGCTATTGTAGTTTAGGAGATATTGGCAGATTTAGCCATTTTGGGGGGTATGAAAATTTATGAAAAGTTCAATTACACCATGATTTCTCTATGTTCCCGAGGGCCTACAGTTACAACTCCGCTACCAGACTGTAGCAAATCAAAAGTTACGTCGAATGAGCCTATCGGCGTATTCCTGGCTATTGTAGTTTAGTAGATATTGGCAGATTTAGCCATTTTGGGGGGTATGAAAATTTATGAAAAGTTCAATTACACCATGATTTCTCTATGTTCCCGAGGGCCTACAGTTGCAACTCCGCTACCAGACTGTAGCAAATCAAAAGTTACGTCGAATGAGCCTATCGGCGTATTCCTGGCTATTGTAGTTTAGGAGATATTGGCAGATTTAGCCATTTTGGGGGGTATGAAAATTTATGAAAAGTTCAATTACACCATGATTTCTCTATGTTCCCGAGGGCCTACAGTTACAACTCCGCTACAAGACTGTAGCAAATCAAAAGTTACGTCGAATGAGCCTATCGGCGTATTCCTGGCTATTGTAGTTTAGGAGATATTGGCAGATTTAGCCAATTTGGGGGGTATGAAAATTTATGAAAAGTTCAATTACACCATGATTTCTCTATGTTCCCGAGGGCCTACAGTTGCAACTGCGCTACCAGACTGTAGCAAATCAAAAGTTACGTCGAATGAGCCTATCGGCGTATTCCTGGCTATTGTAGTTTAGGAGATATTGGCAGATTTAGCCATTTTGGGGGGTATGAAAATTTATGAAAAGTTCAATTACACCATGATTTCTCTATGTTCCCGAGGGCCTACAGTTACAACTCCGCTACCAGACTGTAGCAAATCAAAAGTTACGTAGAATGAGCCTATCGGCGTATTCCTGGCTATTGTAGTTTAGGAGATATTGGCAGATTTAGCCATTTTGGGGGGTATGAAAATTTATGAAAAGTTCAATTACACCATGATTTCTCTATGTTCCCGAGGGCCTACAGTTACAACTCCGCTACCAGACTGTAGCAAATCAAGAGTTACGTCGAATGAGCCTATCGGCGTATTCCTGGCTATTGCAGTTTAGGAGATATTGGCAGATTTAGCCATTTTGGGGGGTATGAAAATTTATGAAAAGTTCAATTACACCATGATTTCTCTATGTTCCCGAGGGCCTACAGTTACAACTCCGCTACCAGACTGTAGCAAATCAAAAGTTACGTCGAATGAGCCTATCGGCGTATTCCTGGCTTTAGTAGTTTAGGAGATATTGGCAGATTTAGCTATTTTGGGGGGTATGAAAATTTATGAAAAGTTCAATTACACCATGATTTCTCTATGTTCCCGAGGGCCTACAGTTGCAACTCCGCTACAAGACTGTAGCAAATCAAAAGTTACGTCGAATGAGCCTATCGGCGTATTCCTGGCTATTGTAGTTTAGGAGATATTGGCAGATTTAGCCATTTTGGGGGGTATGAAAATTTATGAAAAGTTAAATTACACCATGATTTCTCTATGTTCCCGAGGGCCTAGAGTTACAACTCCGCTACCAGACTGTAGCAAATCAAAAGTTACGTCGAATGAGCCTATCGGCGTATTCCTGGCTATTGTAGTTTAGGAGATATTGGCAGATTTAGCCATTTTTGGGGGTATGAAAATTTATGAAAAGTTCAATTACACCATGATTTCTCTATGTTCCCGAGGGCCTACAGTTACAACTCCGCTACCAGACTGTAGCAAATCAAAAGTTATGTCGAATGAGGCTATCGGCGTATTCCTGGCTATTGTAGTTTAGGAGATATTGGCAGATTTAGCCATTTTGGGGGGTATGAAAATTTATGAAAAGTTCAATTACACCATGATTTCTCTATGTTCCCGAGGGCCTACAGTTATAACTCCGCTACCAGACTGTAGCAAATCAAAAGTTACGTCGAATGAGCCTATCGGCGTATTCCTGGCTATTGTAGTTTAGGAGATATTGGCAGATTTAGCCATTTTGGGGGGTATGAAAATTTATGAAAAGTTCAATTACACCATGATTTCCCTATGTTCCCGAGGGCCTACAGTTACAACTCCGCTACCAGACTGTAGCAAATCAAAAGTTACGTCGAATGAGCCTATCGGCGTATTCCTGGCTATTGTAGTTTAGGAGATATTGGCAGATTTAGCCATTTTGGGGGGTATGAAAATTTATGAAAAGTTTAATTACACCATGATTTCTCTATGTTCCCGAGGGCCTACAGTTACAACTCCGCTACCAGACTGTAGAAAATCAAAAGTTACGTCGAATGAGCCTATCGGCGTATTCCTGGCTATTGTAGTTTAGGAGATATTGGCAGATTTAGCCATTTTGGGGGGTATGAAAATTTATGAAAAGTTCAATTACACCATGATTTCTCTATGTTCCCGAGGGCCTACAGTTACAACTCCGCTACCAGACTGTAGCAAATCAAAAGTTGCGTCGAATGAGCCTATCGGCGTATTCCTGGCTATTGTAGTTTAGGAGATATTGGCAGATTTAGCCATTTTGGGGGGTATGAAAATTTATGAAAAGCTCAATTACACCATGATTTCTCTATGTTCCCGGGGGGCCTACAGTTACAACTCCGCTACCAGACTGTAGCAAATCAAAAGTTACGTCGAATGAGCCTATCGGCGTATTCCTGGCTATTGTAGTTTAGGAGATATTGGCAGATTTAGCCATTTTGGGGGGTATGAAAATTTATGAAAAGTTCAATTACACCATGATTTCTCTATGTTCCCGAGGGCCTACAGTTACAACTCCGCTACCAGACTGTAGCAAATGTCGAATGAGCCTATCGGCGTATTCCTGGCTATTGTAGTTTAGGAGATATTGGCAGATTTAGCCATTTTGGGGGGTATGAAAATTTATGAAAAGTTCAATTACACCATGATTTCTCTATGTTCCCGGGGGGCCTACAGTTACAACTCCGCTACAAGACTGTAGCAAATCAAAAGTTACGTCGAATGAGCCTATCGGCGTATTCCTGGCTATTGTAGTTTAGGAGATATTGGCAGATTTAGCCATTTTGGGGGGTATGAAAATTTATGAAAAGTTCAATTACACCATGATTTCTCTATGTTCCCGAGGGCCTACAGTTACAACTCCGCTACCAGACTGTAGCAAATCAAAAGTTACGTCGAATGAGCCTATCGGCGTATTCCTGGCTATTGTAGTTTAGGAGATATTGGCAGATTTAGCCATTTTGGGGGGTATGAAAATTTATGAAAAGTTCAATTACACCATGATTTCTCTATGTTCCCGAGGGCCTACAGTTACAACTCCGCTACCAGACTGTAGCAAATCAAAAGTTACGTCGAATGAGCCTATCGGCGTATTCCTGGCTATTGTAGTTTAGGAGATATTGGCAGATTTAGCCATTTTGGGGGGTTGAAAATTTATGAAAAGTTCAATTACACCATGATTTCTCTATGTTCCCGAGGGCCTACAGTTACAACTCCGCTACCAGACTGTAGCAAATCAAAAGTTACGTAGAATGAGCCTATCGGCGTATTCCTGGCTATTGTAGTTTAGGAGATATTGGCAGATTTAGCCATTTTGGGGGGTATGAAAATTTATGAAAAGTTCAATTACACCATGATTCCTCTATGTTCCCGAGGGCCTACAGTTACAACTCCGCTACCAGACTGTAGCAAATCAAAAGTTACGTCGAATGAGCCTATCGGCGTATTCCTGGCTATTGTAGTTTAGGAGATATTGGCAGATTTAGCCATTTTGGGGGGTATGAAAATTTATGAAAAGTTCAATTACACCATGATTTCTCTATGTTCCCGAGGGCCTACAGTTACAACTCCGCTACCAGACTGTAGCAAATCAAAAGTTACGTCGAATGAGCCTATCGGCGTATTCCTGGCTATTGTAGTTTAGGAGATATTGGCAGATTTAGCCATTTTGGGGGGTATGAAAATTTATGAAAAGTTCAATTACACCATGATTTCTCTATGTTCCCGAGGGCCTACAGTTACAACTCCGCTACCAGACTGTAGCAAATCAAAAGTTACGTCGAATGAGCCTATCGGCGTATTCCTGGCTATTGTAGTTTAGGAGATATTGGCAGATTTAGCCATTTTGGGGGGTATGAAAATTTATGAAAAGTTCAATTACACCATGATTTCTCTATGTTCCCGAGGGCCTACAGTTACAACTCCGCTACCAGACTGTAGCAAATCAAAAGTTACGTCGAATGAGCCTATCGGCGTATTCCAGGCTATTGTAGTTTAGGAGATATTGGCAGATTTAGCCATTTTGGGGGGTATGAAAATTTATGAAAAGTTAAATTACACCATGATTTCTCTATGTTCCCGAGGGCCTACAGTTACAACTCCGCTACCAGACTGTAGCAAATCAAAAGTTACGTCGAATGAGCCTATCGGCGTATTCCTGGCTATTGTAGTTTAGGAGATATTGGCAGATTTAGCCATTTTGGGGGGTATGAAAATTTATGAAAAGTTCAATTACACCATGATTTCTCTATGTTCCCGAGGGCCTACAGTTGCAACTCCGCTACCAGACTGTAGCAAATCAAAAGTTACGTCGAATGAGCCTATCGGCGTATTCCTGGCTATTGTAGTTTAGGAGATATTGGCAGATTTAGCCATTTTGGGGGGTATGAAAATTTATGAAAAGTTCAATTACACCATGATTTCTCTATATTCCCGAGGGCCTACAGTTACAACTCCGCTACCAGACTGTAGCAAATCAAAAGTTACGTCGAATGAGCCTATCGGCGTATTCCTGGCTATTGTAGTTTAGGAGATATTGGCAGATTTAGCCATTTTGGGGGGTATGAAAATTTATGAAAAGTTCAATTACACCATGATTTCTCTATGTTCCCGAGGGCCTAGAGTTACAACTCCGCTACCAGACTGTAGCAAATCAAAAGTTACGTCGAATGAGCCTATCGGCGTATTCCTGGCTATTGTAGTTTAGGAGATATTGGCAGATTTAGCCATTTTTGGGGGTATGAAAATTTATGAAAAGTTCAATTACACCATGATTTCTCTATGTTCCCGAGGGCCTACAGTTACAACTCCGCTACCAGACTGTAGCAAATCAAAAGTTATGTCGAATGAGGCTATCGGCGTATTCCTGGCTATTGTAGTTTAGGAGATATTGGCAGATTTAGCCATTTTGGGGGGTATGAAAATTTATGAAAAGTTCAATTACACCATGATTTCTCTATGTTCCCGAGGGCCTACAGTTACAACTCCGCTACCAGACTGTAGCAAATCAAAAGTTACGTCGAATGAGCCTATCGGCGTATTCCTGGCTATTGTAGTTTAGGAGATATTGGCAGATTTAGCCATTTTGGGGGGTATGAAAATTTATGAAAAGTTCAATTACACCATGATTTCTCTATGTTCCCGAGGGCCTACAGTTACAACTCCGCTACCAGACTGTAGCAAATCAAAAGTTACGTCGAATGAGCCTATCGGCGTATTCCTGGCTATTGTAGTTTAGGAGATATTGGCAGATTTAGCCATTTTGGGGGGTATGAAAATTTATGAAAAGTTCAATTACACCATGATTTCTCTATGTTCCCGAGGGCCTACAGTTACAACTCCGCTACCAGACTGTAGCAAATCAAAAGTTACGTCGAATGAGCCTATCGGCGTATTCCTGGCTATTGTAGTTTAGGAGATATTGGCAGATTTAGCCATTTTGGGGGTATGAAAATTTATGAAAAGTTCAATTACAACATGATTTCTCTATGTTCCCGAGGGCCTACAGTTACAACTCCGCTACCAGACTGTAGCAAATCAAAAGTTACGTCGAATGAGCCTATCGGCGTATTCCTGGCTATTGTAGTTTAGGAGATATTGGCAGATTTAGCCATTTTTGGGGGTATGAAAATTTATGAAAAGTTCAATTACACCATGATTTCTCTATGTTCCCGAGGGCCTACAGTTACAACTCCGCTACCAGACTGTAGCAAATCAAAAGTTACGTCGAATGAGCCTATCGGCGTATTCCTGGCTATTGTAGTTTAGGAGATATTGGCAGATTTAGCCATTTTGGGGGGTATGAAAATTTATGAAAAGTTTAATTACACCATGATTTCTCTATGTTCCCGAGGGCCTACAGTTACAACTCCGCTACCAGACTGTAGAAAATCAAAAGTTACGTCGAATGAGCCTATCGGCGTATTCCTGGCTATTGTAGTTTAGGAGATATTGGCAGATTTAGCCATTTTGGGGGGTATGAAAATTTATGAAAAGTTCAATTACACCATGATTTCTCTATGTTCCCGAGGGCCTACAGTTACAACTCCGCTACCAGACTGTAGCAAATCAAAAGTTGCGTCGAATGAGCCTATCGGCGTATTCCTGGCTATTGTAGTTTAGGAGATATTGGCAGATTTAGCCATTTTGGGGGGTATGAAAATTTATGAAAAGCTCAATTACACCATGATTTCTCTATGTTCCCGGGGGGCCTACAGTTACAACTCCGCTACCAGACTGTAGCAAATCAAAAGTTACGTCGAATGAGCCTATCGGCGTATTCCTGGCTATTGTAGTTTAGGAGATATTGGCAGATTTAGCCATTTTGGGGGGTATGAAAATTTATGAAAAGTTCAATTACACCATGATTTCTCTATGTTCCCGAGGGCCTACAGTTACAACTCCGCTACCAGACTGTAGCAAATGTCGAATGAGCCTATCGGCGTATTCCTGGCTATTGTAGTTTAGGAGATATTGGCAGATTTAGCCATTTTGGGGGGTATGAAAATTTATGAAAAGTTCAATTACACCATGATTTCTCTATGTTCCCGGGGGCCTACAGTTACAACTCCGCTACAAGACTGTAGCAAATCAAAAGTTACGTCGAATGAGCCTATCGGCGTATTCCTGGCTATTGTAGTTTAGGAGATATTGGCAGATTTAGCCATTTTGGGGGGTATGAAAATTTATGAAAAGTTCAATTACACCATGATTTCTCTATGTTCCCGAGGGCCTACAGTTACAACTCCGCTACCAGACTGTAGCAAATCAAAAGTTACGTCGAATGAGCCTATCGGCGTATTCCTGGCTATTGTAGTTTAGGAGATATTGGCAGATTTAGCCATTTTGGGGGGTATGAAAATTTATGAAAAGTTCAATTACACCATGATTTCTCTATGTTCCCGAGGGCCTACAGTTACAACTCCGCTACCAGACTGTAGCAAATCAAAAGTTACGTCGAATGAGCCTATCGGCGTATTCCTGGCTATTGTAGTTTAGGAGATATTGGCAGATTTAGCCATTTTGGGGGGTATGAAAATTTATGAAAAGTTCAATTACACCATGATTTCTCTATGTTCCCGAGGGCCTACAGTTACAACTCCGCTACCAGACTGTAGCAAATCAAAAGTTACGTCGAATGAGCCTATCGGCGTATTCCTGGCTATTGTAGTTTAGGAGATATTGGCAGATTTAGCCATTTTGGGGGGTATGAAAATATATGAAAAGTTCAATTACACCATGATTTCTCTATGTTCCCGAGGGCCTACAGTTGCAACTGCGCTACCAGACTGTAGCAAATCAAAAGTTACGTCGAATGAGCCTATCGGCGTATTCCTGGCTATTGTAGTTTAGGAGATATTGGCAGATTTAGCCATTTTGGGGGGTTGAAAATTTATGAAAAGTTCAATTACACCATGATTTCTCTATGTTCCCGAGGGCCTACAGTTACAACTCCGCTACCAGACTGTAGCAAATCAAAAGTTACGTAGAATGAGCCTATCGGCGTATTCCTGGCTATTGTAGTTTAGGAGATATTGGCAGATTTAGCCATTTTGGGGGGTATGAAAATTTATGAAAAGTTCAATTACACCATGATTCCTCTATGTTCCCGAGGGCCTACAGTTACAACTCCGCTACCAGACTGTAGCAAATCAAAAGTTACGTCGAATGAGCCTATCGGCGTATTCCTGGCTATTGTAGTTTAGGAGATATTGGCAGATTTAGCCATTTTGGGGGGTATGAAAATTTATGAAAAGTTCAATTACACCATGATTTCTCTATGTTCCCGAGGGCCTACAGTTACAACTCCGCTACCAGACTGTAGCAAATCAAAAGTTACGTCGAATGAGCCTATCGGCGTATTCCTGGCTATTGTAGTTTAGGAGATATTGGCAGATTTAGCCATTTTGGGGGGTATGAAAATTTATGAAAAGTTCAATTACACCATGATTTCTCTATGTTCCCGAGGGCCTACAGTTACAACTCCGCTACCAGACTGTAGCAAATCAAAAGTTACGTCGAATGAGCCTATCGGCGTATTCCTGGCTATTGTAGTTTAGGAGATATTGGCAGATTTAGCCATTTTGGGGGGTATGAAAATTTATGAAAAGTTCAATTACACCATGATTTCTCTATGTTCCCGAGGGCCTACAGTTACAACTCCGCTACCAGACTGTAGCAAATCAAAAGTTACGTCGAATGAGCCTATCGGCGTATTCCAGGCTATTGTAGTTTAGGAGATATTGGCAGATTTAGCCATTTTGGGGGGTATGAAAATTTATGAAAAGTTAAATTACACCATGATTTCTCTATGTTCACGAGGGCCTACAGTTACAACTCCGCTACCAGACTGTAGCAAATCAAAAGTTACGTCGAATGAGCCTATCGGCGTATTCCTGGCTATTGTATTTTAGGAGATATTGGCAGATTTAGCCATTTTGGGGGGTATGAAAATTTATGAAAAGTTCAATTACACCATGATTTCTCTATGTTCCCGAGGGCCTACAGTTGCAACTCCGCTACCAGACTGTAGCAAATCAAAAGTTACGTCGAATGAGCCTATCGGCGTATTCCTGGCTATTGTAGTTTAGGAGATATTGGCAGATTTAGCCATTTTGGGGGGTATGAAAATTTATGAAAAGTTCAATTACACCATGATTTCTCTATATTCCCGAGGGCCTACAGTTACAACTCCGCTACCAGACTGTAGCAAATCAAAAGTTACGTCGAATGAGCCTATCGGCGTATTCCTGGCTATTGTAGTTTAGGAGATATTGGCAGATTTAGCCATTTTTGGGGGTATGAAAATTTATGAAAAGTTCAATTACACCATGATTTCTCTATGTTCCCGAGGGCCTACAGTTACAACTCCGCTACCAGACTGTAGCAAATCAAAAGTTACGTCGAATGAGCTTATCGGCGTATTCCTGGCTATTGTAGTTTAGGAGATATTGGCAGATTTAGCCATTTTGGGGGGTATGAAAATTTATGAAAAGTTCAATTACACCATGATTTCTCTATGTTCCCGAGGGCCTACAGTTACAACTCCGCTACCAGACTGTAGCAAATCAAAAGTTACGTCGAATGAGCCTATCGGCGTATTCCTGGCTATTGTAGTTTAGGAGATATTGGCAGATTTAGCCATTTTGGGGGGTATGAAAATTTATGAAAAGTTCAATTACACCATGATTTCTCTATGTTCCCGAGGGCCTACAGTTACAACTCTGCTACCAGACTGTAGCAAATCAAAAGTTACGTCGAATGAGCCTATCGGCGTATTCCTGGCTATTGTAGTTTAGGAGATATTGGCAGATTTAGCCATTTTGGGGGGTATGAAAATTTATGAAAAGTTCAATTACACCATGATTTCTCTATGTTCCCGAGGGCCTACAGTTACAACTCCGCTACCAGACTGTAGCAAATCAAAAGTTACGTCGAATGAGCCTATCGGCGTATTCCTGGCTATTGTAGTTTAGGAGATATTGGCAGATTTATCCATTTTGGGGGGTATGAAAATTTATGAAAAGTTCAATTACACCATGATTTCTCTATGTTCCCGAGGGCCTACAGTTACAACTCCGCTACCAGACTGTAGCAAATCAAAAGTTACGTCGAATGAGCCTATCGGCGTATTCCTGGCTATTGTAGTTTAGGAGATATTGGCAGATTTAGCCATTTTGGGGGGTATGAAAATTTATGAAAAGTTCAATTACACCATGATTTCTCTATGTTCCCGAGGGCCTACAGTTACAACTCCGCTACCAGACTGTAGCAAATCAAAAGTTACGTCGAATGAGCCTATCGGCGTATTCCTGGCTATTGTAGTTTAGGAGATATTGGTAGATTTAGCCATTTTGGGGGGTATGAAAATTTATGAAAAGTTCAATTACACCATGATTTCTCTATGTTCCCGAGGGCCTACAGTTACAACTCCGCTACCAGACTGTAGCAAATCAAAAGTTACGTCGAATGAGCCTATCGGCGTATTCCTGGCTATTGTAGTTTAGGAGATATTGGCAGATTTAGCCATTTTGGGGGGTATGAAAATTTATGAAAAGTTCAATTACACCATGATTTCTCTATGTTCCCGAGGGCCTACAGTTACAACTCCGCTACCAGACTGTAGCAAATCAAAAGTTACGTCGAATGAGCTTATCGGCGTATTCCTGGCTATTGTAGTTTAGGAGATATTGGCAGATTTAGCCATTTTGGGGGGTATGAAAATTTATGAAAAGTTCAATTACACCATGATTTCTCTATGTTCCCGAGGGCCTACAGTTACAACTCCGCTACCAGACTGTAGCAAATCAAAAGTTACGTCGAATGAGCCTATCGGCGTATTCCTGGCTATTGTAGTTTAGGAGATATTGGCAGATTTAGCCATTTTGGGGGGTATGAAAATTTATGAAAAGTTCAATTACACCATGATTTCTCTATGTTCCCGAGGGCCTACAGTTACAACTCCGCTACCAGACTGTAGCAAATCAAAAGTTACGTCGAATGAGCCTATCGGCGTATTCCTGGCTATTGTAGTTTAGGAGATATTGGCAGATTTAGCCATTTTGGGGGGTATGAAAATTTATGAAAAGTTCAATTACACCATGATTTCTCTATGTTCCCGAGGGCCTACAGTTACAACTCCGCTACCAGACTGTAGCAAATCAAAAGTTACGTCGAATGAGCCTATCGGCGTATTCCTGGCTATTGTAGTTTAGGAGATATTGGCAGATTTATCCATTTTGGGGGGTATGAAAATTTATGAAAAGTTCAATTACACCATGATTTCTCTATGTTCCCGAGGGCCTACAGTTACAACTCCGCTACCAGACTGTAGCAAATCAAAAGTTACGTCGAATGAGCCTATCGGCGTATTCCTGGCTATTGTAGTTTAGGAGATATTGGCAGATTTAGCCATTTTGGGGGGTATGAAAATTTATGAAAAGTTCAATTACACCATGATTTCTCTATGTTCCCGAGGGCCTACAGTTACAACTCCGCTACCAGACTGTAGCAAATCAAAAGTTACGTCGAATGAGCCTATCGGCGTATTCCTGGCTATTGTAGTTTAGGAGATATTGGTAGATTTAGCCATTTTGGGGGGTATGAAAATTTATGAAAAGTTCAATTACACCATGATTTCTCTATGTTCCCGAGGGCCTACAGTTACAACTCCGCTACCAGACTGTAGCAAATCAAAAGTTACGTCGAATGAGCCTATCGGCGTATTCCTGGCTATTGTAGTTTAGGAGATATTGGCAGATTTAGCCATTTTGGGGGGTATGAAAATTTATGAAAAGTTCAATTACACCATGATTTCTCTATGTTCCCGAGGGCCTACAGCTACAACTCCGCTACCAGACAGTAGCAAATCAAAAGTTACGTCGAATGAGCCTATCGGCGTATTCCTGGCTATTGTAGTTTAGGAGATATTGGCAGATTTAGCCATTTTGGGGGGTATGAAAATTTATGAAAAGTTCAATTACACCATGATTTCTCTATGTTCCCGAGGGCCTACAGTTACAACTCCGCTACCAGACTGTAGCAAATCAAAAGTTACGTCGAATGAGCCTATCGGCGTATTCCTGGCTATTGTAGTTTAGGAGATATTGGCAGATTTAGCCATTTTGGGGGGTATGAAAATTTATGAAAGTTTAATTACACCATGATTTCTCTATGTTCCCGAGGGCCTACAGTTACAACTCCGCTACCAGACTGTAGCAAATCAAAAGTTACGTCGAATGAGCCTATCGGCGTATTCCTGGCTATTGTAGTTTAGGAGATATTGGCAGATTTAGCCATTTTGGGGGGTATGAAAATTTATGAAAAGTTCAATTACACCATGATTTCTCTATGTTCCCGAGGGCCTACAGTTACAACTCCGCTACCAGACTGTAGCAAATCAAAAGTTACGTCGAATGAGCCTATCGGCGTATTCCTGGCTATTGTAGTTTAGGAGATATTGGCAGATTTAGCCATTTTGGGGGGTATGAAAATTTATGAAAAGTTCAATTACACCATGATTTCTCTATGTTCCCGAGGGCCTACAGTTACAACTCCGCTACCAGACTGTAGCAAATCAAAAGTTACGTCGAATGAGCCTATCGGCGTATTCCTGGCTATTGTAGTTTAGGAGATATTGGCAGATTTAGCCATTTTGGGGGGTATGAAAATTTATGAAAAGTTCAATTACACCATGATTTCTCTATGTTCCCGAGGGCCTACAGTTACAACTCCGCTACCAGACTGTAGCAAATCAAAAGTTACGTCGAATGAGCCTATTGGCGTATTCCTGGCTATTGTAGTTTAGGAGATATTTGCAGATTTAGCCATTTTGGGGGGTATGAAAATTTATGAAAAGTTCAATTACACCATGATTTCTCTATGTTCCCGAGGGCCTACAGTTACAACTCCGCTACCAGACTGTAGCAAATCAAAAGTTACGTCGAATGAGCCTATCGGCGTATTCCTGGCTATTGTAGTTTAGGAGATATTGGCAGATTTAGCCATTTTGGGGGGTATGAAAATTTATGAAAAGTTCAATTACACCATGATTTCTCTATGTTCCCGAGGGCCTACAGTTACAACTCCGCTACCAGACTGTAGCAAATCAAAAGTTACGTCGAATGAGCCTATCGGCGTATTCCTGGCTATTGTAGTTTAGGAGATATTGGCAGATTTAGCCATTTTGGGGGGTATGAAAATTTATGAAAAGTTCAATTACACCATGATTTCTCTATGTTCCCGAGGGCCTACAGTTACAACTCCGCTACCAGACTGTAGCAAATCAAAAGTTACGTCGAATGAGCCTATCGGCGTATTCCTGGCTATTGTAGTTTAGGAGATATTGGCAGATTTAGCCATTTTGGGGGGTATGAAAATTTATGAAAAGTTCAATTACACCATGATTTCTCTATGTTACCGAGGGCCTACAGTTACAACTCCGCTACCAGACTGTAGCAAATCAAAAGTTACGTCGAATGAGCCCATCGGCGTATTCCTGGCTATTGTAGTTTAGGAGATATTGGCAGATTTAGCCATTTTGGGGGGTATGAAAATTTATGAAAAGTTCAATTACACCATGATTTCTCTATGTTCCCGAGGGCCTACAGTTACAACTCCGCTACCAGACTGTAGCAAATCAAAAGTAGCGTCGAATGAGCCTATCGGCGTATTCCTGGCTATTGTAGTTTAGGAGATATTGGCAGATTTAGCCATTTTGGGGGGTATGAAAATTTATGAAAAGTTCAATTACACCACGATTTCTCTATGTTCCCGAGGGCCTACAGTTACAACTCCGCTACCAGACTATAGCAAATCAAAAGTTACGTCGAATGAGCCTATCGGCGTATTCCTGGCTATTGTAGTTTAGGAGATATTGGCAGATTTAGCCATTTTGGGGGGTATGAAAATTTATGAAAAGTTCAATTACACCATGATTTCTCTATGTTCCCGAGGGCCTACAGTTACAACTCCGCTACCAGACTGTAGCAAATTAAAAGTTACGTCGAATGAGCCTATCATCGTATTCCTGGCTATTGTAGTTTAGGAGATATTGGCAGATTTAGCCATTTTGGGGGGTATGAAAATTTATGAAAAGTTCAATTACACCATGATTTCTTCATGTTCCCGAGGGCCTACAGTTACAACTCCGCTACCAGACTGTAGCAAATCAAAAGTTACGTCGAATGAGCCTATCGGCGTATTCCTGGCTATTGTAGTTTAGGAGATATTGGCAGATTTAGCCATTTCGGGGGGTATGAAAATTTATGAAAAGTTCAATTACACCATGATTTCTCTATGTTCCCGAGGGCCTACAGTTACAACTCCGCTACCAGACTGTAGCAAATCAAAAGTTACGTTGAATGAGCCTATCGGCGTATTCCTGGCTATTGTAGTTTAGGAGATATTGGCAGATTTAGCCATTTTGGGGGGTATGAAAATTTATGAAAAGTTCAATTACACCATGATTTCTCTATGTTCCCGAGGGCCTACAGTTACAACTCCGCTACCAGACTGTGGCAAATCAAAAGTTACGTCGAATGAGCCTATCGGCGTATTCCTGGCTATTGTAGTTTAGGAGATATTGGCAGATTTAGCTATTTTGGGGGGTATGAAAAGTTATGAAAAGTTCAATTACACCATGATTTCTCTATGTTCCCGAGGGCCTACAGTTACAACTCCGCTACCAGACTGTAGCAAATCAAAAGTTACGTCGAATGAGCCTATCGGCGTATTCCTGGCTATTGTAGTTTGGGAGATATTGGCAGATTTACCATTTTGGGGGGTATGAAAATTTATGAAAAGTTCAATTACACCATGATTTCTCTATGTTCCCGAGGGCCTACAGTTACAACTCCGCTACCAGACTGTAGCAAATCAAAAGTTACGACGAATGAGCCTATCGGCGTATTCCTGGCTATTGTAGTTTAGGAGATATTGGCAGATTTAGCCATTTTGGGGGGTATGAAAATTTATGAAAAGTTCGATTGCACCATGATTTCTCTATGTTCCCGAGGGCCTACAGTTACAACTCCGCTACCAGACTGTAGCAAATCAAAAGTTACGTCGAATGAGCCTATCGGCGTATTCCTGGCTATTGTAGTTTAGGAGATATTGGCAGATTTAGCCATTTTGGGGGGTATGAAAATTTATGAAAAGTTCAATTACACCATGATTTCTCTATGTTCCCGAGGGCCTACAGTTACAACTTCGCTACCAGACTGTAGCAAATCAAAAGTTACGTCGAATGAGCCTATCGGCGTATTCCTGGCTATTGTAGTTTAGGAGATATTGGCAGATTTAGCCATTTTGGGGGGTATGAAAATTTATGAAAAGTTCAATTACACCATGATTTCTCTATGTTCCCGAGGGCCTACAGTTACAACTCCGCTACCAGACTGTAGCAAATCAAAAGTTACGTCGAATGAGCCTATCGGCGTATTCCTGGCTATTGTAGTTTAGGAGATATTGGCAGATTTAGCCATTTTGGGGGGTATGAAAATTTATGAAAAGTTCAATTACACCATGATTTCTCTATGTTCCCGAGGGCCTACAGTTACAACTCCGCTACCAGACTGTAGCAAATCAAAAGTTACGTCGAATGAGCCTATCGGCGTATTCCTGGCTATTGTAGTTTAGGAGATATTGGCAGATTTAGCCATTTTGGGGGGTATGAAAATTTATGAAAAGTTCAATTACACCATGATTTCTCTATGTTCCCGAGGGCCTACAGTTACAACTCCGCTACCAGACTGTAGCAAATCAAAAGTTACGTCGAATGAGCCTATCGGCGTATTCCTGGCTATTGTAGTTTAGGAGATATTGGCAGATTAAGCCATTTTGGGGGGTATGAAAATTTATGAAAAGTTCAATTACACCATGATTTCTCTATGTTCCCGAGGGCCTACAGTTACAACTCCGCTACCAGACTGTAGCAAATCAAAAGTTACGACGAATGAGCCTATCGGCGTATTCCTGGCTATTGTAGTTTAGGAGATATTGGCAGATTTAGCCATTTTGGGGGGTATGAAAATTTATGAAAAGTTCAATTGCACCATGATTTCTCTATGTTCCCGAGGGCCTACAGTTACAACTCCGCTACCAGACTGTAGCAAATCAAAAGTTACGTCGAATGAGCCTATCGGCGTATTCCTGGCTATTGTAGTTTAGGAGATATTGGCAGATTTAGCCATTTTGGGGGGTATGAAAATTTATGAAAAGTTCAATTACACCATGATTTCTCTATGTTCCCGAGGGCCTACAGTTACAACTCGCTACCAGACTGTGGCAAATCAAAAGTTACGTCGAATGAGCCTATCGGCGTATTCCTGGCTATTGTAGTTTAGGAGATATTGGCAGATTTAGCCATTTTGGGGGGTATGAAAATTTATGAAAAGTTCAATTACACCATGATTTCTCTATGTTCCCGAGGGCCTACAGTTACAACTCCGCTACCAGACTGTAGCAAATCAAAAGTTACGTCGAATGAGCCTATCGGCGTATTCCTGGCTATTGTAGTTTAGGAGATATTGGCAGATTTAGCCATTTTGGGGGGTATGAAAATTTATGAAAAGTTCAATTACACCATGATTTCTCTATGTGTCCGAGGGCCTACAGTTACAACTCCGCTACCAGACTGTAGCAAATCAAAAGTTACGTCGAATGAGCCTATCGGCGTATTCCTGGCTATTGTAGTTTAGGAGATATTGGCAGATTTAGCCATTTTGGGGGGTATGAAAATTTATGAAAAGTTCAATTACACCATGATTTCTCTATGTTCCCGAGGGCCTACAGTTACAACTCCGCTACTAGACTGTAGCAAATCAAAAGTTACGTCGAATGAGCCTATCGGCGTATTCCTGGCTATTGTAGTTTAGGAGATATTGGCAGATTTAGCCATTTTGGGGGGTATGAAAATTTATGAAAAGTTCAATTACATCATGATTTCTCTATGTTCCCGAGGGCCTACAGTTACAACTCCGCTACCAGACTGTAGCAAATCAAAAGTTACGTCGAATGAGCCTATCGGCGTATTCCTGGCTATTGTAGTTTAGGAAATATTGGCAGATTTAGCCATTTTGGGGGGTATGAAAATTTATGAAAAGTTCAATTACACCATGATTTCTCTATGTTCCCGAGGGCCTACAGTAACAACTCCGCTACCAGACTGTAGCAAATCAAAAGTTACGTCGAATGAGCCTATCGGCGTATTCCTGGCTATTGTAGTTTAGGAGATATTGGCAGATTTAGCCATTTTGGGGGGTATGAAAATTTATGAAAAGTTCAATTACACCATGATTTCTCTATGTTCCCGAGGGCCTACAGTTACAACTCCGCTACCAGACTGTAGCAAATCAAAAGTTACGTCGAATGAGCTTATCGGCGTATTCCTGGCTATTGTAGTTTAGGAGATATTTGCAGATTTAGCCATTTTGGGGGGTATGAAAATTTATGAAAAGTTCAATTACACCATGATTTCTCTATGTTCCCGAGGGCCTACAGTTACAACTCCGCTACCAGACTGTAGCAAATCAAAAGTTACGTCGAATGAGCCTATCGGCGTATTCCTGGCTATTGTAGTTTAGGAGATATTGGCAGATTTACCATTTTGGGGGGTATGAAAATTTATGAAAAGTTCAATTACACCATGATTTCTCTATGTTCCCGAGGGCCTACAGTTACAACTCCGCTACCAGACCGTAGCAAATCAAAAGTTACGTCGAATGAGCCTATCGGCGTATTCCTGGCTATTGTAGTTTAGGAGATATTGGCAGATTTAGCCATTTTGGGGGGTATGAAAATTTATGAAAAGTTCAATTACACCATGATTTCTCTATGTTCCCGAGGGCCTACAGTTACAACTCCGCTACCAGACTGTAGCAAATCAAAAGTTACGTCGAATGAGCCTATTGGCGTATTCCTGGCTATTGTAGTTTAGGAGATATTTGCAGATTTAGCCATTTTGGGGGGTATGAAAATTTATGAAAAGTTCAATTACACCATGATTTCTCTATGTTCCCGAGGGCCTACAGTTACAACTCCGCTACCAGACTGTAGCAAATCAAAAGTTACGTCGAATGAGCCTATCGGCGTATTCCTGGCTATTGTAGTTTAGGAGATATTGGCAGATTTAGCCATTTTGGGTGGTATGAAAATTTATGAAAAGTTCAATTACACCATGATTTCTCTATGTTCCCGAGGGCCTACAGTTACAACTCCGCTACCAGACTGTAGCAAATCAAAAGTTTCGTCGAATGAGCCTATCGGCGTATTCCTGGCTATTGTAGTTTAGGAGATATTGGCAGATTTAGCCATTTTGGGGGGTATGAAAATTTATGAAAAGTTCAATTACACCATGATTTCTCTATGTTCCCGAGGGCCTACAGTTACAACTCCGCTACCAGACTGTAGCAAATCAAAAGTTACGTCAAATGAGCCTATCGGCGTATTCCTGGCTATTGTAGTTTAGGAGATATTGGCAGATTTAGCCATTTTGGGGGGTATGAAAATTTATGAAAAGTTCAATTACACCATGATTTCTCTATGTGCCCGAGGGCCTACAGTTACAACTCCGCTACCAGACTGTAGCAAATCAAAAGTTACGTCGAATGAGCCTATCGGCGTATTCCTGGCTATTGCAGTTTAGGAGATATTGGCAGATTTAGCCATTTTGGGGGGTATGAAAATTTATTAAAAGTTCAATTACACCATGATTTCTCTATGTTCCCGAGGGCCTACAGTTACAACTCCGCTACCAGACTGTAGCAAATCAAAAGTAACGTCGAATGAGCCTATCGGCGTATTCCTGGCTATTGTAGTTTAGGAGATATTGGCAGATTTAGCCATTTTGGGGGGTATGAAAATTTATGAAAAGTTCAATTACACCACGATTTCTCTATGTTCCCGAGGGCCTACAGTTACAACTCCGCTACCAGACTGTAGCAAATCAAAAGTTTCGTCGAATGAGCCTATCGGCGTATTCCTGGCTATTGTAGTTTAGGAGATATTGGCAGATTTAGCCATTTTGGGGGGTATGAAAATTTATGAAAAGTTCAATTACACCATGATTTCTCTATGTTCCCGAGGGCCTACAGTTACAACTCCGCTACCAGACTGTAGCAAATCAAAAGTTACGTCAAATGAGCCTATCGGCGTATTCCTGGCTATTGTAGTTTAGGAGATATTGGCAGATTTAGCCATTTTGGGGGGTATGAAAATTTATGAAAAGTTCAATTACACCATGATTTCTCTATGTGCCCGAGGGCCTACAGTTACAACTCCGCTACCAGACTGTAGCAAATCAAAAGTTACGTCGAATGAGCCTATCGGCGTATTCCTGGCTATTGCAGTTTAGGAGATATTGGCAGATTTAGCCATTTTGGGGGGTATGAAAATTTATGAAAAGTTCAATTACACCACGATTTCTCTATGTTCCCGAGGGCCTACAGTTACAACTCCGCTACCAGACTGTAGCAAATCAAAAGTTACGTCGAATGAGCCTATCGGCGTATTCCTGGCTATTGTAGTTTAGGAGATATTGGCAGATTTAGCCATTTTGGGGGGTATGAAAATTTATGAAAAGTTCAATTACACCATGATTTCTCTATGTTCCCGAGGGCCTACAGTTACAACTCCGCTACCAGACTGTAGCAAATTAAAAGTTACGTCGAATGAGCCTATCATCGTATTCCTGGCTATTGTAGTTTAGGAGATATTGGCAGATTTAGCCATTTTGGGGGGTATGAAAATTTATGAAAAGTTCAATTACACCATGATTTCTCTATGTTCTCGAGGGCCTACAGTTACAACTCCGCTACCAGACTGTAGCAAATCAAAAGTTACGTCGAATGAGCCTATCGGCGTATTCCTGGCTATTGTAGTTTAGGAGATATTGGCAGATTTAGCCATTTTGGGGGGTATGAAAATTTATGAAAAGTTCAATTACACCATGATTTCTCTATGTTCTCGAGGGCCTACAGTTACAACTCCGCTACCAGACTGTAGCAAATCAAAAGTAGCGTCGAATGAGCCTATCGGCGTATTCCTGGCTATTGTAGTTTAGGAGATATTGGCAGATTTAGCCATTTTGGGGGGTATGAAAATTTATGAAAAGTTCAATTACACCACGATTTCTCTATGTTCCCGAGGGCCTACAGTTACAACTCCGCTACCAGACAATAGCAAATCAAAAGTTACGTCGAATGAGCCTATCGGCGTATTCCTGGCTATTGTAGTTTAGGAGATATTGGCAGATTTAGCAATTTTGGGGGGTATGAAAATTTATGAAAAGTTCAATTACACCATGATTTCTCTATGTTCCCGAGGGCCTACAGTTACAACTCCGCTACCAGACTGTAGCAAATTAAAAGTTACGTCGAATGAGCCTATCATCGTATTCCTGGCTATTGTAGTTTAGGAGATATTGGCAGATTTAGCCATTTTGGGGGGTATGAAAATTTATGAAAAGTTCAATTACACCATGATTTCTTCATGTTCCCGAGGGCCTACAGTTACAACTCCGCTACCAGACTGTAGCAAATCAAAAGTTACGTCGAATGA